>NC_056741.1:737249101-737419386 GCF_019279795.1 Protopterus annectens | reverse complement strand
GATGCAGGATATGGGGCAAAGGAAGCATAGCTTATATGTACCCTGTAAGGTACTTCTGTGGCGTGTTCATAGCATTCAATATAGTGTGTGGGTCTGGCACCATCGGTACCCTAGGTATTATTACATGATTTACAGCTTGTAAATCCTGTACCATCCGCCATTCCCCTTTGCTTTTCTATCAGAAGATACAGGGTATTGCATGGTGAATAGTGATTACTTTGTAGATGGGGAATTCCTCTGTGACTTTACAGATATCTTCTGGTGTCCACGGTCTATACACTAAGGAGTTGGGTCCTGGCCTTCCTGTCCTGCATGAGGGTTCGGTACTTCAATTAATTGACAGATATCCTCACTCTGTTCTAGTGACTGTCTTCTTACTTGAGTGTCCCTAGGTATGTTACGAGTTTGGGATGTGCTTTCAATAGCTTCTCTTACATTTGGTCGTTGTGATACCTCTGTTGCCACAGGATAACGTGGGGGGGACTAGCCTGCCCTCCCGCTTCATATCCTGGATGTGGTATCGGAGGTGGTAGGGGGTGGGGGGCTGTCGCTTCTACTGTATTATTATCTTCTTTGTGTACGTATGATGCTTTCGCATTTCTAGTGTTCTGTTCCCTTCGGTTCACTACCTCAATCCACCTATGTGCTTGACGGATACCCAATTGTCGCTGTTTTGTCGCCTGCACATCTTAGGGTTGCCACCTTTTCAAATGCACAATGTGGGACATTAGTGTTAGGAACGTGTAATTTGCCAGGGCAAAACATACCCACGGCCAGTACATAGCACAGCAATTCACTTTTTGCCAGGAGAGCAACCTATTCTTGTAGCATTTCAGTTGCTTATTCTGTTTATTATGATATTTTGGTGTTTCAGATACAAAATTACTGTTTTATGCTACCATTTAAAAATATATCTGAGAAATCTTTGTCCTAAGATATCAGGACATTTGCCATTTGTTCAGTTTGTTTGCAGGACACAACTGGCCAAGAGGGACTGTCCTCACAAAGTGGGACATGGTTACCCTAGAACATCTGCATCACATTTTCAGTGATTCCAATGTTTCAGTAACGATATTTTGTCTAATATACCATCAATGTCATATTTATTACCCCATTTTGCAGAATATCTCACATTATGTGCTCTCTGCGATTGCATATACTTCACGTCACCCGTCAAACGCGGATCACATGATCTGTTTGTGCACTAATCTCCCATATCCTCTACACGACTGTTACGTGAACCCTTCTCTCGTACCACGTGGTATCTCCTTCCCTGTATCCACTGTAGTGTCTACAATGACTATTTACTCTACTCTGTGTTCCCCTGATCTATGTCCAGATTTAAAACTACTTGGATTGGTCTTCGACCTGCTATCACAACTGTTAACAGAAACACAATGTAGTCTGGTCCTGATCTACAATAGAGACAAAGAGGCAAACCCTCCTTACCTGAGCCTCCTGTTTATGACTGCACGTTTTCTTCTTGGGATCCAGTTTTCCGCTTTTCAGCCACAGATCAGACAGTGGACAGCCTCTTTACACACAACAATTCAGTCGGAGGTCTTTTCACTCAAGAAGAACCATTTAGGCAAATTCTCCTGCGCAGATGTCTAACCACCCATGCACTCTGACCTGTAGCTTACCAAGGGAATTCCAGCTAAGAAGAACCACAATGTCAAATAAGTTGTTAAAACCAGACTGTAGAAATCAGTAGGCTTTTCTAAGTGACAGTCAATAACACAGGAAGCTCGGGTTCACAACGCTTTAGTAGTGTACACAGGCAGGCAAAATAATATACAGTCCAAGTATGGGAGTTTTGTCTGACTCTATACAGTAAGCAATTTCTTTATATAGTGTTTACAATCAGCTTTTGACCACCTTACTGACGTGGTCGGTCACAGGGCATTTCCATCACTATGGTCCACAATATTCTATACATACGTGGGTGCTGAGGTCATGCTTTTAAAATGTTTTCCCATGAGAATAACACAGCCTTGCAAGGCACCTGGTCAATTACAGTGTCCTTCTGTAATTGTAGCTGTTTCAAGGACCCTGGACTGTTCCGATACAGTAGTCAGTTCATTTCTTAATACGTTCCTTTGTCTCTCTGGTAAGGAGTTGTACTCTTATCTTCGATAGAGCTCACAAGGCCATCCTCCTCAGGGGAAGGGGAGATGTTATGCATGTACATACATTTATTTTTCTGTAACCCAGCAGATAATTAATGCTGAGAGACATAAGCCTGCTGTACTGGTTACTGCCAGGGTCAGAATTCAATCACACTACAGCTAAGCTTCACCAATTACATGCATGATCATTTCTACTGCCATATTGTACGGTACAATTCAATGCATTATATAGTATTTTGATTCTAAACTGGCACTTCATATGTATTTCTATATATATTTTTCTAACAACATCCATCCGGCCATATGCATGTTGTTCCGTCCTTTACCTTGACCCTGTGTATTTGGCCGTCCGGCAACGCTACTCTCCACATGTGATGTCCCACCTTCCCCTTCTTTGCCTGTAGCACCCTGTTAGGACGCCCTGTTTGGTAGGCACATGTTCCGCTATATGTGTTTGACTTCTCTGCATAGCTAATCATCGATGCGGTGGTTCAACAACCCGACTTGCCCACATGTGTACAGTTATGTGCACCGTGGCGTGTGCAAACCTATATGGTTTGGACGGTACATACCACATGCGGGATGTACACATTCTGCAGACACATTCACATGCAGCCATTTCCATATCTGTACCTGAGGTGGGTTGGTGACATGTGGGGTACATATTTGCCCGCGTGGCACTGCCTAACACAATCTTCTTACCACATTTCAGGTATGCCCATTGTGTGTAGGTGTGTAGCTGCACAAGGATGCTAGCTGGTTTGGGTGCACAGGTGTACATGGGTGGGACTTACATGCTACAATGAGGCTATTGTGTATTACATCTGCATGCATGGGTTCTGCTTCTGGATATTACACTTAAACATACGCCGTCCTGTGTTTGCGACAAACACGTTGCTGGGTGTGGGACATGTTGCTATGCACATGTTTGCCTGTGTTTAGGGTATCTTGGTTCCTTCCTGTTGTTATGTCAACACAGCTACCCGGCTATGTACTCTCACTACTGCTTGTGACCATTATTGTTGACACCTTTTCCAATGCCCATAGTGGGACATGTTTTGTGGAAACATCGGATTTTGCAGGACAACACATGCCCACAGCAAGTGGAGTTGACAGAACTTCACTTGTTTGCCATAATATACGCTTATTCTGTTAGCATTTGGGTTCCTTATTCAGTTTCTTATGCCATGTATGTGTTTCATATACAAAATATATGTTTTATGGTACTATTACAGGTATATTATGGAATATTTTGGCAGGGAATCTCAGGTCATTTGCCAGTTTTTCGATTTTTGCCGGGACACAACTGTCCAATGAGGGACTGTCCATAGCAAATTGGGACAGCTGGTAAGCCTGGTGACCATGCCCATGTCGCTACTGCGGTTGCCACCTTTTCCAGTTGCCAAGGTGGGATATTTTCGGGACTCACATCAGATTTTACAGGCCGACACATACCCACGGTCACTATATAGCATAGAACTTCACTTGTTTGCCTAAATAAAAGCTTATTGTTGTAGCAGTTTGGTTGCTTATTCTGTTTCTTGTGACATTTATGTATTTCAGTTATGGAAATAACCAATTCATGCAACCATTACATTAAATACGGGATATCATTATGTCCTACAATCTTAGCACATTTGCCGTTTTTAATATTTTTTATCGGGACACAACTGCCCATAGAGGGACTGCCCCTCGCAAAGTGGGACAGGTGGTAACCTTAGTCGCTACTCCTATGTCGGTGTGGCACGCTGACATGCTGCGGTACACCTTTTCTGGGTATGCCCACTGACGGTGCATTGCGGGACAAACACGGTGTTACGCGTATCCTTTGTTCCTTGGACGGGTACACTTAGGGCTTCGTGGGTTGTATTTGCTTCTCCATTTAGTTGGGACGGGTACTATGTTGCATACTCTACGTGCGTTTCATTCTGCACGGGCCCTGGCTGCTGCCATTACTATTATGGGCGGACCGTGGCAGTCAGCACATTAGGTTGCTCAACGCCTGCCGGCTTAGCCACGCCTCCGGACGCATCCTACTTGGGCTCACTCACGTACACTACGCACGTGTCTGTGGTTGCGGCGCGCTCTCATTACTATGCATATGGCACTACTACGCCGGCTATTCACTGCACCGCCGGCGCAGGCCTTACGCCGGCCTTGCGCCGAGCTTCATGACTCCCGGGGCTCATTTTTTCATAAAGATGAAGTGGGATATTTATTTATTCTGCTTCGACACAAGGCTCTAGAATGCTACGACTAATACAAATAGTAGAGGTGGGCAAGCCATAACAAGCTTGCGCCTGAGAATAAGCTTAGTTCAGGCTCATGATCCCGCAGACAAACAGGCAAGTCACAATTGCAAGGTCTTTTATGTATTTAGTTATTTATTTTGAGAAACTTCTGACTGTTAACTCAGACCAGACCTGCAAGCTGAAAGTGCTTTCTATTAGGTCCAGCTTGCATATCTGAGCATTACCCTGTTCTTACTGATTACACTGCTGACCTTTCAATGAAACAGGAAATTTACTAAACATAAAGTCAATTCATGTTTAGATAAAAGGCACTCCAATTAGCATCACTCCCACCACCAACATCAATTACCCACAAATCGTAAGCAATCTCAGCTAGGACTGCAAAAGCATTTCAAAATGCCAAAATGTCATGCTGAAAACTTAAAATTTCTTAGCATCTTTTTTTTTTTTTTTTTTTGCAGGACACAATTATCCCTATTCATAGGTGACCCAAGAGCACTGTTTGCGTAAAGAGGCTTGTTCAGAGTAAAGCAGTAAGCAAATGGAAATGGAAGGACTCAAACCCTATACCCTTGTGACAGGAAGCAACTCAGAGCTTTAGCCCTCTGTGTTAACTGCCAGACAACACAGCTTAACTGATTCAAACATCTTGCCCAATCCATGCTAGCTTGCACAGGTCACAAGGCCTAGTCTGACTAAATTCCACACAATTTCCCCAAACTCACACTGCTCTTAGACTCTTTCACAACCTACTGAGTGCACACAGTACATGCTGATGTTTCTTCTCCCAAAACTACTACCATAGTATATGCAGAAAAGCTTTGCACAGCGCTTGTTTTAGTATTTGTAGTATATTATCATTTTTTCTGTGCAAGTAGATTGTAGCATTAAGTCTTCAAAACAATGTATGAATGCAGTGACTGAAACTTTTGTGGGTGCTATAATATATGAGCAAACCTACAACTTTCTTAGCTATATATTGTTGGGTTGAATGTATATCTGCTTACCTTTTTATGGCTGAGTCTGTGACCTATATGTACCTCCTATGACCACAGAAGTGTTCCCTAGTAAACAGTGTCTCACATACATGGCTTGGACTCCCCTTTATTAAATCTCAGTCTCTACAATTTCTTCAAGCAATGCAAATTTGCACCTCATTTCTGTCTGCATCAGTTCCCTGTTAAAGTACATGTATTTATTCATTTGCCTAAACCTAAGTGCCATCATCTCTATCATTATCATCATCATCAACCCACATTGTGTCACCTGTTGCCATCTCTCTTGAGTCACTGCCACTCCCCTGCTTTCTTTGACCTCCATGCCTGACTGTCACAAGTCTTCTCTTCTACCGTTCATCCATCTTTTGGCTGGATGTCTACATTTCCTCTTGCCTACCTCCTGTCTCTCCCAAATCTTCTTCACCAAATCATCTATTGCTTTCATACATGTGAATGAATCACCATAACCTGTTCTTCTTGACCTTGTCTGCAACTGGGGCTGCTTTGGCTTCTGCTCTAATGTCCTCAATTCTTCATGTGTTCCATAATGTCTATACTATCACCCATCTTAAGCACGGAACACTAAAATCAAGCAAATAAACAGCACATTAAAAATAGCGATTAAACATGCAATAATATGGTAAGACAATAAACTAAGTAAACATGCAGCAATAAATAACTAAATAAATAAAACAGAATATTTGGTTTGTTAGACTGTCCTGAACAAATAGTATTTAAAGGATCTTCACAAAGAGGCCTCAATTATGCATGCCTATAAGAGATGGTAGCTGATCTACTAAAGTTTAGCAATGAAGGCAACAAAGAACTGAAGGCATTTCTAACTGGGTCCTGGAACAGCTAACTCTTCATAATTTGAGGATTTTAGAGGTCGTCTTATTAAGGAATATGGTACCGACAGCTTTTGCAAATAAATAAGATGCTGACTGACAAAGCTCAAAAGGGCAAAACTAGAATCTTAAAAATAGACATGGAGGTGACTGGCAGCCATGAAAAGTCATGTAGTAAAAGGTCATATGACATGTTCAAGAAGCACCAGCTAGAAACGTGCTGCAGATTTTTGCTCTTGCTGTAGTAAAGGCCTGGTCACCTTCAGTAAGGTCATGGTATAGGGCACTGCAATAAACAAGATGGTAAGGCACTACAGCGTAAACCACAATCTCTATGTACAGAGATGGAATCAAGTTTCTTTACCAGACAAAATGCATCAATAAGATGTCCTGGGAGCAGCCCGGATAGGAACCTTAAGTGCCTCTCTGTGTTTAAGGATCATATTGGAGTCATGGTCATATGATGATAAATACAATCTACCTTCCTGTAAAAATAAAGACGGGGAGGAGAAGCAAATGAACATTGGCATGAATCAGAATCGGGTTCAGGCAACTAGGTGACAAGACATTTCCCTGCAGTACATTTACTTTTTGGATGTGTGGCTGGAAGTGAAATTTAGCTGTAGAAATATATAGCTGTCACAAACTCACCGTGGGCACACAGAAATATCCTGTGCCATATCCACATCTTCAATAACCAAGTTCCCACAGGGGAAGTGATGCGTGTTGTACTTAGCGGACAGCACATGCTTATGTAAGTGAAACATTTGGAAGTGTGATGCAACATGGAGGAAATCCTGCATAATGGTGCTGTAGTCACACTTATGCACCGGTATGTATTTTAGGCAATGTTTCCTAGACACTGTGAAGGGTATAATGGTCCACACACAGACACCAATAATAAAGGAGTTGCCCATTGTGTACCGAATTGTCACTGCCACTGCCATGCCCACAGGACATCCTGTTGCAGCTGATGCCTTCCACACTGCCTGCTGTCTCTAGGTGCCTCGATGGTCATGGACATTATTTCCCCCCTCTGCACTTGGTTATTGAAGCTGTGGACATGACACTACATATTTCTCTGTGTCCACAGTGAATTTGTGACAGCCATATATCTTTGCAGCTGAAGTTTACTTCAGATATGTACCTCCAACCAAAGGTACTGCAGGGGGAAATGAGTCATTGCCTATAAGCCTGAACCCTACACAATTACCTCAGTCTTAAATAGGGTGAGCGTCAGGTGACCATGCCATCTAAGTGATGACAGAAAATAGGTAGTGTACCTAGCACAGGCTCTGGAAAAAAGGAGATGCACAGCTGGATGTTATAAGCTTTAGAGTGAAAGTGATCGTCTCCACAACTAGTGACCTACCCAACTAGCTGTATATACACTGGGAAAAGAAGTAGTGTTGAGACTGAGTCCTGAAGAACACTATATATCACTGCAAGGCTGACTGAAGAATTAATCATAGAAAACTTCCAATGACAGTGAACAGATATTTGAGAGGCAAACCAGTCAAACTAATCCATAGTGGAATCTAAATTACTCGGTCAAGATGTTATAGCTCATCATATATTAAGTCATCAAGACATCAAGGAGGACCAGGATTAAATAAACCTTGGCTCTTTTTACCTCGTAATCATCGAGTCATTCACATAATGTAGCTATGAAACAGAGTCCTTGTTTCTGCAAAAACAAATAATGTGATGCCAAAACACTCTAGGATTGCTAGACAGATTAAATATTTTTTTCCAAACTAAGAAATCTTGAGAGTCATTCATACATCCATCTGGAGGAGTGTTCCCAGAAAAGTAATGTTTTAGCACCATTCCTACATCTACAGGAAGGAGCCTTGAGTAAAGTCAGTCATCATTACCACATCCTGTGTCTATTCCCTCTGCCTTCACAGATACAACCTCCATCTAGCAGCTGACACAGATGATTCTGGCAGTTGGGATAGAGGGGTAAGACTCTGAGCTGAAGTTTCTGTGGTATAGGGTTTGATGCCCACAGCCTCTTCTGTCTGCTGTGTGACTTTGAATAAGTCACTTAACCAGACATTGCTTCTGGGTCAGCCCTTAAAAGGGACTGTGTGTCTAGTGAGCTTACCTGGTTAACAAATGGGTATTATTATTATTATTGTTATTATTATTATTAATATTATTATTAATATTATTATTAATATTATTATTAATAGTGGTATTATTATTAATATTGTTATTATTGATATTATCATGAATATTGTTATTATTATTAATATTATTATTGTTGTTAATATTATTATTAATATTGTTATTATTATTGCTGTTATGCTGCATTATTAAAACACAGTTCACCCATGTAGTATTCCTGCAGTAAGAAAAACTTCTAAAATAGAATAGCGACTATCCGAGTAGCACTTCAACTATAATGTTTTTAATTTAAATTGAACGGCGTTTATGTAAAGCTCGCAGAAACAATAAACAATGCCAAAAGAAAGTTTTCAAAAAAGTGATTAAAAGCTTAAGTGCTTTTGTCCTTTTTCTGTTATGACTTCATCAGAACTATATTATCCTTTTACAAAGTTTTATTGAAGAACTGTGGTTTAATGGTGTTTTATTGAATTTTACTGCAATGACATACGCTATTCCTTTTGGGTTATGCTACACTACTAAATGCTTGATTTACTTGCAGCTGGCAAGATGATTTACATTGTAAGCTGCTTTTGGATTTTTAATTTACACACTAGACTCCCCTACCATTAACCCTTCATCCCATAACAGAACTGCCATTTTCTATGGTATGCATTAACAGGTTTATAGGTAAGTACTAAGAAATTAGTCTGCAGACCATTACAAGCATATCCAGTAACCCATACCCAAAAGTTGCCTCCAAACTCAAGGACAGGAAAACAAGATAGACAGAGGGGGAATGTGAGGCTGCCTATCCAACTATCTAGGTGGTAAGTGTGTTATTCCACTATGCAAGTAGTGGCAGTTTGTTTAAGAGGTGGTGGAATATGCTTGGATGTGAATCTGTCACGCCAACATGAATTATTTATCTGTTGATAAAGGTTTATTTCCTTTAACTGGATATTTGAGCAACCATTTGTTGTTTGAATAGGGGAACAAAAAAGGTTGGACCTTTTTATGGCTCTAAAGGAACATACACAGATCCCAGTGGAGGAGTCTATAAGAGACCACATACAAAGACTGGACTGCTAGCCTGCACTGGGATTTCTGAGGTCACTGATCTTGACCTATAATGCTGTGACAATTACACATAAAAACTATTTACATAATAAAGATCATGCAGATTAGCTGTGGTGATACAGCGTTAGCGTTGTTGCCTCACAGCAAGAGGTTCTCCTGTTCAATTCACGGCTAGAGTGCCTTCTGTGTGGAGTCTGCATGTCCTCTCCGTGGTCGAGTGGCCTCCGAAAGACATGCGTGAATGGGCGTGCCTTCACTGAAGGTTGGGCGTTGGGCTGGTAACTCGGCACCATAAAAAAATCTACTGTGGCGACCCCTAACCGGGAAAAGCTGAAAACACAAACAAACAAAAATCATGCAAATTATATAATATGTGCCAAAACAATAGGATAGAGTTAAAAATAAGTTAACAATGCAGTCAATCTTTATTACAAAACATTTTACAAAAATGTAGAGCAGTGAAGTACCAAAAACATAAAAGAGATTTTAAGGCACAATGATAAAAACAAAGCACCATTATTTAGAGTATATTACGCATGTAAGCTGACATCATAAATGTGGATAAAGGATACATGGATAGATGTGATTCCAAAGATATATTCATTGAGTTCTGTAGAGGAGTAAAAGAAGCTGGATCAGGAAGGAGAGGTTAAGAATGGGACATGAACTGGGAAGATGAGGGATGTGAGATATAAATGGTATACAACAGCAATAAATATAGTTTACAGTGGTTGTGGGGAGACTGCAGTTTGAGGTGGAAGTAAAACAAGGGGATAAAGCTAGACTGTTCAGAAAGGGTGATAATACAGATGGCATACAAGTATATAGGGAGATTATATGGAGAAGAAGGGGCAAGAGAAATATGAAAGTGAAAGTAAGTCAGTAAAAGAGAATTTTTTTTATAAATAACCTTTAGTAAAATTCATTTACATATTTTCAAATTACAGTTTTATTAAAATTCATTTACTAGCTAGTAAGTACACAGCCTGGATGCCAGCAAAGAAGAAAATTAGAGAGCCTGAAAGAAAACAAACTAGAAAATGTGAAGAGAAAACACTGGCTGTGAAGAATCCTGCAGCTGTTCAGCAAAAAGCAGCTCTGGTACAAGAGATACCTTTCAGTAATGTAGTGGAAAAATAGATCAAATGCACTCAGAGCTGATTAAAATAAATGAAACATTGAAGGAACATATCAATGCAAATAACAAAAAGCTGGAAAATGGAAGAAGCTTTAAACAGCTATTCAAATGAACTGATAAAACTGCAAAACTCAGTGGTTGAAATGAAGAAAATGCCTGCTGAGTTATGAGACTAATCAAGAAGAGCTGTTTCAAAAATGGTAGAGTTAGAGGACAGAGCACTCATAGAAAACCTGAGACTGGAAGGAAAAGATTGTATTAAATTTATGAAAGTACAAATAAATAACTGCACTGGTATTTCTTAGCAGGATTTGTTAACCGAAAGGGTGCATTGTGTGTATGTTCCAAACCTGGCCATGAGAAAGCAGCAAAGACTTGTATTAGTAAAGATGCAATTCTTTCAACAGAAAGGCTTGATCCTGACAAAATTGTGGCAGAAGGGCAAAGTATTAAAAATGGAGACACTAGAGTGTGGAAAATGATTATTCACTGTACAATAAGCAGAAGAGAAACACATTTATTCCAGCAATCAGGGAATGTCAAGAAGGAGGTGTGAGATTCAAGCTTCTGTACCAATCTGTCTTCAGAATAATTTTCCCCTGGAGGATCAAAGTAATTTTTTGATGCAGAACAGGCTAAGGAGGAAATATAAAAGTCTGTTCAACAAAAAGTGACCCATTGAACAGAATGAGGGTCTGCTTTTCATTCTTCTGATAAGCTCATAGAGAGACTTTGGCAGTGAAACCTTTTCCAGTGTTCAAAAGAAAAATGCTTGAGAGACAGAAAAAAGCACAGAAGCTGACTAGAATATTTGGAAGTACCTTAGAGTTGAAGCAGAATCTGGGGTTGGGAGATGGAGATGGACAGGAAGAAGACCAGCAATACTGAAATTAGTGAATAAATGTGAGAATATAAAACATCAATCACTTTGTGAAATAAGGCTTTATATGAAAAAGCTGTGAAAGACTGGGCTTTTGTTGATTTTGTTAAACTTATGGAGGACCGAAAGGCATATTTTTTATGTCATGTCTTTACTATTTGGAAGGATACTAAAAGGGAAAAATAAAGTAAGTGTAAATAAAACAATCTTTGTTCTTAACAGTATTTGTAAAAAAAAAACATTTCATGATATAAATTACATGTTATATACCAAAGCATTTTTATTGATTGTGGTATGTGATAAAGATACTAACATAAACAAGTACTTTTTTATTTTCTAGTTTTAGAAAATGTAGGCATTACAATGCAAAAAAAGAAGAAAGGCTGGAAAAAAGCATGCTTAAGTTAGTAGGCGGATGGGGTGTAAAAGTGCATTGATTATAATATATGAAGAGCTGAGAAGTTTTATTTTACCTTTGTGAGTTGAGAAGTCTGCAGATGAGGGCAGCTGCATATTCTGCTCTTATGTTTCCATGGAAACAAGCTGACTACAGGAGTGGCAAACAATATTGAGATGTCTGGATACTGTCTAGTTAGAGAAATGTAAAATTAAAAGGTACAAGGGCAAGAAGCTTAGTAAAAAATAAAGTATGAAATTATTGGAAGTGAATAAGAGATAGCAGCTTTTCTGGTCCCTAAAGTATTCAATACATTTACTAGAACAGTGTATTATTTTAGTTTTATTTAAAGATAGCCAGTGCACTTTTTCTTAAGGCTAAAAGTTAATGTTTTTGAAAGCATGTAAACTGTTATTCACATCTGGGAGAAGAAAAAAAATAAGAATAGAACAGACAATTATAAGCAGGAGTACAGGCTATAACATGCATCTATTATGAATTAGATTAGTTAATGCCTGTGGGTGCAGCTATCAATTTGGGATATTTTTTCCTATCAAGAGGGTAAAACATTATTTGAAGATGTACATAGTTTTGTACGTTTGTTTTAAGTTAATGGGTTATGGGAGTATTCTGGGGGTTTGTTTAGATTTTTGTGTGAGGGTTTTTATTAAAATAAAAAAGTCTTGTAAAATATAAGTTCATATGGGATGACAAGAAACAGCTGTATAAAGGATCAACCTGCCAATCATTAGTGGATGCATGTAACACAAAAGCTGGAAATAGACATTTAAATATATATGTGTGTGTGTGTGTGTGTGTGTGTGTGTGTGTGTGTGTGTGTGTGTGTGTGTGTGTGTGTGAATAATAACTTCTTCTTATAATGGTTGCACTGTTTATATTGTTTTGCAATGTGAATAGCCTCACATGCATAAACAAAAAGATAAGAGTACTGAATTATATTAATAAATGCATGGTGCAAATATTAGTGCTACAGGAGACACATTTGAAAAGAAGTGAGCATATGAATTTAATAAAGAAAGGATTTCAGGATGGATATTCAACTGCTTATGCCTACAACACTCCAACAAGTAACAATCAAAATTGCTACCCTGCCTAACTCCATCCTCAATGATCAAATTGTTCACAATGTTGACATGTAATGTTTGTAAATAACTTGTACCATTGTGCTTAATATTTATTTCCATGCATTGAGACTGTATATATGCTGTATATTATGCTTTTTCTTGTATGTACTATTAATGTCATTTGGAGCTTTTCTACCCAGGCCTATAATGAAAATAGGCTCATCTAGTCCCAGCAGACTTTCCCGGTTAACAAATTTATTTACTTTATTTATTTTATATTTGTTGACCGGGATAGTCCGACTTGATACATGTTCATTTTCAGAGGAGTCCCGGGGAGAAAAGCTCCACACATATTACAAAAAACTATTTCATGTATACATGCAAATCACATTTTACAAATTCCATAAAGATTTACATTCATTAAAAGGATCTAAGCATCACACAGTCACACAAAGCTATTAGGTTATTGACCGAATAACTAGCATATAACCACTTTGAGGAGAGAAAGTTCTCACTAGGCATGCAGTTGAGGGGTAGACGTTAGTTGGGGGTAAAGCAAGGACATAGCCATCATGTTTTAAAGTATTGTATAAGATTTTTTTTAACTGGGCTAAAGAGGGTTCTGAAGTTAGGTCAGCAGGAAGTGAATTCCATGTTTTACCAACAGAGTTGGCAAACAGAGCTTCCCCAGCTGAGTTGTTAGTTTTTAACATGTAAACTAACATTTTGTTGGATGCTCAGAGGGTCTTAAAATTCTGGTAGGGGGAGATAAGACTTTTAAGTACAGGTGAATATTCGGACTGGTAGAGAACCTTATGGGCAAATGCTAGTTGGTTGACCTGAAGTAGGTTAGGTAGTTCAAGCCACCATAGAAGATTAAGGTTAAGGCAGTGGTGGGTTCTATAGGCTGTAGCAGTGACAAGTTTGTCAATAAGGGGGAGGCATAGAGGAGTGTAGAGAGTAGGTGTGTGCAAGCAATAACAGTCCTAGCTAGGGGAGTTAGGAAGGGTTTAATCCTATATAGAGAACCAAGTTTTTTATTAACTGCTTTAATTGTATGGTTAATGTGCAAGACAAACTTCAGGTTATTGGCAAGTATTACACCTAGGAGCTTGGCAGAGGGATCTGGAGAAATAATGGTGCCATTGTTGGATTTTATGGAGAAGGTTGGGGTTGGCAGACCTTCAAGATGGAGAGAACAACAGCAGCTTAGTTTTGTTGGGATTTAATATGAGATGGTGATTAATGAGCCAATTTTTAACAGCATTAAAAGTGTTTTGGGATAAAGACTGCAGCACTGTTGGGGATGTGGCCAAACCTATTAGGGTCGAGTTGTCCGCATATTAAATACAGGTAGCATCTGGGATGACCTTGTGCAGGTCATTAATAAATATGGAAAATAGGAGGGGTCCTAAGGTAGAGCCCTGGGGGACTCCAAGTGTCATAAGTAAAAGGGTGGATAGGTTGTTCTTCCATAGGACTGCCTGTTGTCTACCACTCAGATAAGATTGGAATCATTGGATAGCCTGGGTATCTAGGGAAATTGTTTCCAGTGTTTGTATAAGTAGTTGGTGGTTTACCATGTCAAAAGCCTTGGAAAGATCTAGAAAGATGGCTGAGGAAAGTTTATTACTGTTTTGGTTTTGATTTATGATGTGAATGAAGGAGAAAAGGGCAGTGGTGGTACTGTGATACAGTCTAAAACCATGTTGAGAGTTTGTTAGGAGATTGTTCTTGGTAAGATAGTTCAGGAGTGGTCTATGGATGCATATTTCCATAATTTTGGCTAGTGGTGACAGAATAGCTATGGGTCTGTAATTTGGGAGCTCAGTGGAGCTGCCTCCTTTATAGAGTGGGATAACACGGGCTATCTTCCAGATAGAGGGGATGGAAGCTTCAGATATAGTTCTATTGATCAGAATGGATATTGGGTAGGCTACAACATCAGCTGCTTTTTGTAAGTACTCTGCTGGGAGGAGATTTGCAGTTAGGGTAGTTGGTTTTAATTTCTTGATTAGTTTTCAGATAAATTATGTTGAGACTGGTTGAAAGTTAAAGGTAGTTTGGGCACTGGGTGTAGTAGTATTTGGATTTGGGACACTGGGGGATAATTAACTAGCTAGATTCTGGATAGTTTCTGTAAAGAAGCTATTGAAGGACTTGGCAACCTCGACTGGAGGTTTTTTATTAGAAGTTGATGAGGTAGGGGTGGTGGATTGTCCTGGGTTGAGAAGTTTATTTATGCCTGCCCCAAATTTTGGGGGTTTATTTTGTTGTTTCTGTTGTAGATGGCAATAATATTTTTTTTGTCAGTTATAACACATTTTTTGTATCATTCCTTAGCTGTCTGTAACTAAGTTGATCTGTGGGGGCTTTTGTGGCTCGCCAAATGGCCCATGCTTTGTTTCTAAGTGAGATTTTTTTGTCTCTTTTCTTCTGAAAGCCATGGGGTAGCTTTAGTTTTAGTTCTAATAGAGAAGTAGAGAAAAAATGCAATAAATAAATAAATATTCAGCATAATATCAGAGAAAAAGGAAAACCAGAGCTACAATATGAAAGAAGAGGAAAATAAATAATAATGGTAGATTTTTGGTAGTAAGGGGTTACTGGCAAAGGAGGAGGATTACATTGACATGTATTTATATTCCACATAAAACTGCTATTATGGAGCTTAAGAAAATTTTGGGAGAAATAATTAGCTTTCAGCAGAGAATATTACTTACAGGTGGGGACTGAAACTTGATTTGTAACAGTGAGGATGTATCTGGGAGACCTAGAAGGGAAAATGTAACGAAAAGTGTACATTTATGAAGGAATTTATGAAAATATTTGGTATGGAAGATGCAAATTCAGTGGTAGGAACTCAAGGAGAGAATTTACATATTATTCCCCAAGGTACAACAACTGGACTAGACTAGACGGAAATTATATTTCACAGGAACATGCCTTCAATTGAAAGCTTTGACACACATCCAGTAACCATTTCAGATCATGCACCAATAAAACCAAGATATAAATGATGGAAAATTAAGTAAAAAAATAAATACCGGTTCATCCCCACCTACCTGTTAAAAAAGAGGAATTTAAGGAATGGGTAATAGGCATTATTCAAAATTTAATAGGGAAGATAGAAATTTCTTCAGAAGCTATAGCTAATGAATAGAATAGTTTCATAGGTTGGTACTAGGCTATCAGCCCTAGGGCCTATACAAGCCTAGCCATAACAATTCCTTGGCTATTTCTTCCCACACTATTTACTTCCCTGGCCCCTGTCTAGCAGGGTGACTGACGTGATCCCCGGGGTGAATTTCCTTTCTCCCATCCAATCATCAAGGTTCCTTTTGAAGTGGGCCAAAGAGGCGCTCTGCTTGACATGTATGGGCAGTCTATTCCAGAGTCTGGGGAGTCTCTGGGTCAGGATAAAATGAAACTTGAGTTTAAAAATAAGGTAGAAATAAAAGACAAATGGATATGGTTAAGAAGTACAATGATTATTTAGAGGGGCTGATAAAGGTTAAAATATTGTAGAATAAGGGGAATCTCAACAGAAAAAGTAAGAGGTGGA
The DNA here is from genome assembly GCF_019279795.1 of Protopterus annectens. Classification (NCBI taxonomy): domain Eukaryota; kingdom Metazoa; phylum Chordata; order Ceratodontiformes; family Protopteridae; genus Protopterus; species Protopterus annectens. The sequence goes on along the minus strand of NC_056741.1, from coordinate 737,402,902 downwards.
ACTGCAGAGTGCTTAAGAAAAAATAAGGCAGTATCTGGATATATGCATGAGTTTAGAAGGATTGTTGTTAAGCAACTGTTTTTGATAACTTCAGAGCACAAAAACTTTTAGCACAATGAGTTAGGCAACAGAAAGTAGAAAGGGTTGTTGCCAACTTTAGGCAACCTATAACAAGAAAAATATCAGAGATCCTTTTGAGGTGTTAGACATATTTCTGAAATTTTATGAAAATTTGTATAAAGCCGAGAAATGTGGAAATCAAGAAAAGTACAAATGGAAATATTTATGGAAGACTTAAGTATGCCAAGGTCAGAGGAAGATCAGACTCAAGGGTCTATATTAGAACATTGAAGTTTCAAAACTTTGAATGTTCTAATATCGAACCCTATTCAGTGAAAGCTGAAAATGTCGAAGCAACAGAAAACCAAATTTTTTCCTAGGGAAAGAATTTGGTTGTCTGTTTCTGTTGCTTCGGTATTTTCAGCACTGTGGTGGAAAGTTACGGGTCAGGTTCAGGTAAGTGTGTGATTGAGTGCAGGTTAGGTTAGTTAGGGTTAGGGTGTGGGTTAGGTATGTTTGAGATTATGTGGACATGAGGGTTAGGGCGGGTTAGGTGAGTTAGGGTTAGGGCGCGGGTTAGGTATGTGTGCGATTGTGTGGACGTGAGGGTTAGGGCGGGTTAGGGTGCGGGTCAGGTAAGTGTGCAATTGTGTGGACGTGAGGGTTAGGGCAGGGTAGGCGAGTTAGGGTTAGGGCGTGGGTGAGGTGAGTGCGCAATAGTGACGGACCTTAGGGTTAGGGTTTGGGTAAAGGTAAGTGGATAGTTAGTGGTGTGTGTATAGTTTAGTGTAGGGTTAGGTGTAAGATTTTAGGTGTATGTGTGTGGATTTCTGTTTGTTTGTTGTGCGTATGTGTTTTGGAACAGCAATTTTTTTCCCTAGGAAAAAATTTGCTGTTCTGTATGTTCGATGTTTTCAGCTTTCACTGAATAGGGTTTGATATTAGAACATTCGATGTTTTGAAACTTTGATGATCTGGAGCATTTCTCCCCGGGCCTCCGCTGAAAACAGGCTCTGTGGAACCTAGTCGGACATTCCCGGTCAACAAATGTTAAATAAAAAAATAAAAATAAAATGTTCTAATATAGACCCCAGACAACAATTAACAGATAAGATAGGAGGAGATGAGATAAAAATAGTAACAAGCTGCAGGAATGTGTTCAGGAATAGACAGTATTCCTGTAGAAGTTTGGAAGCCAGGAGGGAGAAAAAAGAAAAAAGTGATAAAAATTTGAAAGATTTTGTTTAAAGGTATTTTAAAAGGAGGGGAAGCACTAACATCCTGGAAGAAAGCTGTGGTGGCTGTAATACCTAAAGATGGTAAGGACCTATCAGACCCAGCTTGAAATATCTCTATTTCAATTTTAAATTATGATTAAAAAGTGTTTATGTCTATAATAGCTAAAAGAATGGCAAAGGTGTTGACAAAATTGATAGATATGGATCGATGTGGTTTTGTGGAGGGGAGGCAAACATTTGACAAAACTAGCAGAGCACCAATGACCAGGGGGAAGCAGAATGTAAGAAAATACTGCTGTTGTTTGTGGGTCTTGATGCAGAGAAAGAATTTGACAGAGTAAGCTGGGATTTTATGAGTAGGGCAATGGAAGCATTTGAATTCCCTGATACGATAATAAGGTTAATTAGTAGGATGTATGAGGGGTCAGAGGCAAAAAATTAAGTGAACAGGTTCCTCTCTGATAATTTTTGTCTGAATAGAGGAACCAGGCAGGGGTGGTCCTTTTTCCCCTTTGTTATTTACATTATATATAGAGCCATTGGAAATAAACCAAAGGGACTCAGAAATTCAATTATATAACTAGTATGATAATCATGAAAAGTTGGCTTTATTTGCAGTTGATATTATTTTGTACCTGATAAAAGCAGAAAAGGACATCTCAGTGTTGTGGAACATTCTGAGATAGTTTCAAATGTTTTCAGGATATAAAATTAATGAAGATGAAACAAAGGCTATAGCTGTAAACTATGAACCTATATATGAATTTGTTTAGCAATACCCATATTTATGGGGACATGATAAAATGAAGTATTTACGAGTATGGGGTAAAACGGATTCTGTTATGGCAGCTAAAGATATGTGGGAAGAGACTAAAGAAAAGGTAATATAAACAGCTGAGCAATTGGAAGCTCTTGTTTATTGATATGGATAGCAACATACAAACAGTAAAAATATTTTTAGTCCCTTAGTTTTATGTGCAGGTCAGGCATACTTTTATCAACCAGAGGAGAAGTTGTGAATAGCAATTAAGAAAAAGCTGAAATATTTTATGTGCGAGGGGAAAGGGCAAGGGTCAAGTGGGATAATTTGATACTTCCAATAGGACAAAGTGTTTTAGGATTATCTAATTTGATTGAATATTTTAGAGCTACACAGTTAAACCTCATATACATAATGCAGTCAGAAAGCTCTGATTCAAAGTGGAAAGGGATGATGATGAAGAGAGGGGGGGGGGTTGCATGGAAATCCTGAAGGAGAATAACAACAGTCATACAGAATATTATATTCATAAAGTAGCAGAAAGTATTCTGAGAACCAAGCCAGCGTGAGAATGGAGAAAGGAGATTCTCCAATTAGGGGTACAGAGAATAGGCAGGAGGGGGTTGGAATTTACTGGAGAAAACTGGCAAAGAAACCAAGGTATTGAGAACAATTAACTAGAGAGGAAGGTAACAGAATGAGAAGAGGCCAAGGAGACATTTGGACTGCAGGCTAGAGACTGCCTTCACTATCAGGGACTGATAGCAGACTATAGTCAAAGAGAAAGGAATAGGGCCATCTTAAGTGAAACATCTGCTCTGGTAGAGTTTTTACTTGAATCTAGAACAAAAACTACTGAAAAAAAGGAATAATTAGTAAGGCATATAAATATTGCATAATAACTATAGGACTCTATCAGAGGAGGTTAAAAAAGATGGGGAAGAGAGGCTGGATAAGCAATTTACAAAGAAATAATGTGAGGACATATGTATGGCTCATAAATATGCAACAAACTCTAGAAGATTTAGGATTTTTGCTTGGAAGTGTTTGGATAGATATTTTTATGCCCCAAGCAGACTTAAAAGAGTTTTTCCTCAGGCAGATTGCAAATGTTGGAGGTGTGATGGGGAAGAAAGAAGTAATTGGGAACATATGTTTTGAGAGTGTAATACGTTGGCAGGCTTTAAAAATTCTTTACATAGTATTCTGTCAGAAATATTAGGTGAGTAAACTAAGGAAATTTTTTTTGAGCTGGGATACAGGATCTGAAGTGACTAGACATAGTAAGGCCTTATTAAATTTAGTTCTGCTGGCTACTAAAATGGAAATCAAAGACTAAATCAACTATATTTGAATATTGTTACTGAGATAAAAGAACTGGAAGTAAGATCTTTATCAAAGGGCAAGAAAAAATTACATAGAAAAAATGCAAATTCTGGGAACAATACATGCAGAGTAATGTTTTAAAAGAGGAGTGAGGTTTAAGCAAAGGCAGGAATTGAGCAATTTATGTAATGTTGGACGGATAATTATATAAAATAATGTATGCAATGTATAATGTTTGCAACTAAGAACATGTTAAAAGAGTTTGTTTTCTTTTACATAAATGTACGTTTGCCTATGCCATAATTGATAATTTAATAAAGGTGTTAAAATATCAATCAATATATTTTTATAGAAAAAAAATGTTTCATTGGAAAGGACCACCCACACCAAATCCACAAAGAGTGACTGTATTTTTATGTTATGTCTAGACTTCCAGTGTCTAAACTCTTAGCTGGGATTGATGACGATTACACTCCATTAGTACATTGTTGGTTGAATTCATTTGGCTATGAGAAATATTTCACACTTTTAAATTGTCCATGTGGCTATTAGCAAATTCTGTTAGCATAAACATTTAAAAATACATAATTTTCACAACTCATTTTAGAGACTTTCTGCATGTCAGTATCTCCCCTAAAACTTTCAGAAATTTACTGTTAAAATTTGACATGAGTGCGAAGCCTATGTCATGCTATGCCAAACCTCAGTGGTGTTATCGTTTACAACATTTGGAGAATATTTGACCTACTCTTCAGCAAACTGGGAGAGATGCTAAACAAGAGCAAATGTGATTTTGGCTTCAACTATGAGAGGTTACAATTGGTCCCCCATGTCTCTTGTTATCACTTGTAAAAACTTGAAAGTACACTCATTACAAGCACTGTAAGGGAGCTGCTGAAAATAAATGTTTTTGTGCAGGTGCAAGCCTTGTGCATCTCAATACCCCTAAAAGTATATATATTGCCATTCCAGAGTCATAGAGCATTGTGGAAAGATGATTCTTGTTTGGATCCTAGAACTGATGAGTAATACCATCGTATTTTCCTTTGTTTGTTTCATTATGTTGGTAGGTTTATCAGATTGGCATTGCCTAAAAAGACACAATGGGGATGGACAATGTATTTGTCAATAATTAGAATCCTGCAGATGTCAGATGCAGGCCATCCTGGGTGAAGCAGCATAGTCTGTCAAGCATATTCTCCTAGGCTGACAAATATTCGACCCCCTTTGAATAACAACTACTAATTATTGACAACTTCCCCTCTTTACTGACTTCTGCAGCCACTACCACACTTTTCAAAAAATCACGTGAGTCACATCTAATGAACACCTGGCTATGTCCATGTATTACTTAAAAGTTCTGTTCTCTCTTCTTCTCATACATTCCTTCCTAATTTACCTACTGTAAACACTGCACTATAACTCTAATAACTTATCTTTAGCTTGATATTATTGTTGGTAAACCATGTTGTTCTTTATTACATTCATTGTTATATGTATGGTTACCCGTCTTATATCACTGTATGATTTTACTGTATACTATTGTGTAAGCAAATGTGGAGCTTTTCTTATTAAAGTATGACATCAGAGATTAGTAGGGTATTTAAAGGGGATAATAATTTAAAATGGTAGATTCTGATGAAATCCCCAGGAGGGGATGAAAGCGCTCAATCTGTTTTTATAACTTGTGGAATTAAAAGATTCTAAAACAGCATTTTCCTGGCATCGACAGTGTTCTTTTCGTTTTTATTAGTGGACTTTGCACTGTTTGGGTTTGGACATTTGTGTTTCAAATGTGGAGCTTTTCTCCCCAGGCCTCCACTGTAAATGGACATGGTCCAGTCGGACTATCCCGGTAAACAAATGTAAAATAAATAAATAAACACTACAAACTAAGCCAATTACTGAAGTTCATTCTTTTTTCCTCATACTGCGGCATCATCCTTGGAAAAGATACAATGCTGCTCAGTGCTAGGCTCATAACTGCCTGGGACACATAGTCTGAGACCTCCATCATGTCTCTCTTCATATACCTGCGGGATATACACCTCATGTTACTGACATTGGCATGAACTATGATACAGTCAAATTGGTACTTATTAAAGGACTAAAGTGCATGCATGATTTGATGGATCCTGTCAGCAGCCAAGCAACAAACTGTTACTTGCTCTTTGTTGAGCCTGGTAAAAGGTATAAATGTATATCTTACAATGGAGTCACCTATAACAAGAACATTTAGTTGGATCAATGCCTGCCTATGGGCTCAGCATCCATGACTTTACAACTTCCTGTGCTATGTGAGGAGGTAGGCTTAAATTACTGAGTATGCTTTGTGCCTGTGTTGTGTTTTGGAGGTCTTTGAGGTTTAGGCAAGTTAATCTTTAGAACGTCAGCATATGATGAATTATGTGTATTGTCAGAGTCTTGGGAGAGGTGTGATGTGGGGTGTATTGCTGACAGTTTTGGTGTTTGAGTTTAATGTGTGAGGGAATTTTGCCTCCAAGGACATTATATGTGTACGTCTCTCACACATACTGTCTTATGCGGTTTAAGCAACAGATCATCATCAGACAGTTTTTGAGGCAGTTTTTACACTGTCTCAACATACCCTTCTCAATCAAGCTGGCTACAGAAGTTGTGGGGAAGTGTTCGTCCATGGTTTTGACAGCAATGACTCTGGGGGCAGGGGTGACTATAACTGTTTGGAGTTTGGTTTATTCAGGATAATGTTTGGGTAGACTTGCTACTGAGTATTCGAAGTTCAATACACAAAATAGCCTGGAACCCTTTTTTTTGCCACCAGAAGGAGCCAGTAAAGTAATTATAGTAAAAACGAACTATTTTAACACTAACATCAGTGAAAACAGTATCAGTACACTCAATATTAAGCATTTTTTCAAAACATCTTTTAGTCTGGTGAATAGTTTAAGAGACTTTGCAATATGATAATTATGTGCTTATTGTCAACAGACAATAAACAATGAGAGGGAGGGAATTACACTGTTAAATTATCACCTTAGCTCTGAGCTGACTGATGTGGAACTGCTTTAATGCAAACTTTAGTCCTGAACTTGCTGAAATAAACTCAGTACATATGAATTCTACTTCTTGGAAGTAAACGCCAGTAGAAAGGGGTCTGGAATACTAAATTTACAGATGACTGCAAGCTAGGAGTAGTCATTGAATCCCCAAATAACTTAGCCATACTGCAAGAAGGCTTGTCCTATATAAATAACTGGTGCCAAAATCATGGACTGAAACTAAATTGCACAAAATGCATCATCTTATCCTTTGAGAAGTCATCTACCCTGGGGAACAACCACATTGACAATATTCCCCTAAGAGTTGACAGAGTTGACCTGGTTGCTTGGGATTTGGGAACTTATGTGGTCAGCAACTTTCAACTAACATGTGTCCATTGTTGTAAGAAAGTCTTCCTGTACTGCACAGCTTATAAACAAAGGGATTGTATCTAGATCTAAGGATGTCATTGTCCCCCTTTACTCAGCCACAATTAGGCCAATCATTGAGTACAATGCCCACTTTGGCATGTATCTGCAAAGGCACATGCAACAGCTTAAATGCTCAAAGAGATATCTTATTAAAAGGATACAAGTTCTAAGCAATATGTCCTACATGGACCGACTCAAAGCCCTCTCACTATACTCAAAATCCTACAGACTGCTAACAGGTGACTTTTGTCTAGCATACAAGGCATCCTCTGACCCATTATTAATGGATTTACTGCACATCAGTAAGCCAAATGGCATCAGAAATACTCAGTCTAGGGATTTGAACCTTTTCTGCAACATCAACAGAATGGCTTGGAGGAAGAGGTATACCTTGCACAGTATAATACGGCTGTGGAACAGATTCCCCATCCACATAAAACAAAATTCATCCTTGTCCATATTCAAGCACAACATAGCTCTATGAATGGGAAACATAAAATTTACCCTAGGACTGCCCCCTGTACTACTAATGGACACATGCAGCTCCTAAATGCTTTATCCCATGCATGGGTCCCCTTCTCAAATTATCTATAGTATCATGACAGTTATTCTCATTAGGGGTGATATATAATTATTGACCATGGGATAGGTAAAGCCAATCTAACACCAAATGAGATAGGTTAATTCAAGCACCAAAAGAGATGTTGGCTAGGCTTAAAATGGTCCACAAGGGCCACTAGCATAGTACTTACCTATGAACCTATAAACCTATAGGAGAAATACCCAAAACAACGTCTGGAGCATTTCTCCCTAGGCCTCTGCTGAAAATTGGCTGGTTCCAAGTCGGACTTTCCCAGTAAACAAATGTTAAATAAATAAATAAATATTATTTAAAGAAAGAGCAGCAGTGATCAAGTCCCACAGCATCCTCATTTAGCAATCTGTTTAGTATATATGCAGCTGCAGTTGGGGCAGGCTTAGAAGCAGCGTTAGGTCAGAATGCAAATGACAAGAATATCCTATGGTATGTACAAGTAGAAAACTGCCTGATGAGGAGACGAAATTGTTCAGCCACTGTGTGTGTGTGTGTGTGTGTGTGTGTGTGTGTGTGTGTGTGTGTGTGTGTGTGTGTGACAGAGGTGTTGAGATATTAGTTGGAGTGCAATGCTTTTATAGCTATAGGCAATTGAACTGCAGTTAGGGTATTTAGGAAAAAGATGACTGCATTATATGGTGGTTCTGGGCCTTTCAGTGTTGTAAATTCATAGTATAATGACCTAGTATAATGAACATCCCATGTGTTTAAATGCATGGCAGATATTTTTGTCCTTACTGCTTCTTTTTGGTGAAGCAAATGAGGAATGTGACCAAAAGAGCTTATATGTGGTTGACAAACATACTTGGAAAATGACACTTTCAAGACAACAGTTTAGATACCAATGTGAACCAATTAGAAATACAAGACATACTTTAAACTAAAAAAATACATAAAGACTTCAGAGTGGTGTTGCCACTCGGTTACCTTTGTATTTCTGATGTAAATGGCGTGTTTGAGCATTATAAATAAAATATGATGTTCACATTTTACTATAGTTTGCTGCCTAATAGAGTCACATCATCTGGTACCTTGTTCATATGTGTGCCACCATGTTTTGTCTTAAGAGCAGAATGGAAAAGGAAAGGCTCCAAAGGACATCAAAGAAAAGTTCAAGCAAGCATTAAGACAGAGGCAGCAAATATTGTAGTGACACATTATCTGTACAGTAAGCACTACAGAATGAACATCTGGAATAATGAAAGCATGGGCATTCAAAAATAGGTTAGAATAGATCAAAGGTGAATTTGTCACAGGACTGATATATTAAAAGTAGGACTGGGCTATAATAGATACGATATTAATTATGACAGGGGAGGAACAGTAGAATAAACAGAAAATTATACTTAGGAAACCTATCAGAAAAATTGTGGACATTTTTTTAAATTTTTTATTTATTCTTTGTTGACCAGGTTAGTCCTACTAGGCTAGTAGCCTCTTTTCAGGGGGGACCAAAGGTGGTATTGACACTACTAGGGGAAATTTGACCTGGGCATCCAGGAACTTCAGGCTCTTTTTGATAGTTGCTGTGGGATCTTTTACATCCACCTGAGCTAACGCTGTCTGAAGCAGATGGAGTCTTGATTTAACATTCTCATCCAAAAGATGAAACACTTAGGAGTGCAGCACCCCTCATGTTGCACTACAGTATCAGCAATCGATATACCACGTGTGGGAGAGTGTGCTACCTGTTGCATCACTGACACTGATCGATATACCACATGTGGGAGAGTGTGCTACCTGTTGCACCACTGACACTGTTAGGCTAGAGCAGTGTACAAGTTTGTTGAGCAAACAATGAAATGTTTGTGTGAAAGGAATCAAGACCAACAAAGATCCAGAGGAAGGGAGAGAGAGAGAGAGAGACAGACAGACAGACAGTAGAAAAGTGTAGCAACTATAAAATGGAGACATAAAACTAGCATATCAGTAGTTTTCTGCCAAGCAAAGCCAAAGAATGGCATGCTCTTGGACTATGAAATCTTAAATGTGAACACAATTCTTCAGTGCTGCTGACCTTATTAAAGTTATTTTTCTTTATATATAATCACCTATATATAGCTCAATGAGCAAAAACCCTTCCATACCCTTCAGGTTCCTAATTTCTAGTATTCCTTCCAGAGCTTATTAAGGGAGTCATGTTTTTTTTTCCCTATTCAGATATTATGTTTGCTCAAAGACAATATGTCTTAGCGTGCATGATGTAAGATAAATATCACACTTCTTTTGTTTTCATCATTAGTCTCCATTCACAGTTTTACTGCCTAAGACTGTGTATTGCTGAGGTCAGCAAAGTGCTATTTAGCATGCATAACAGCTAAAGTGAAACTCTTTTTCAAAAGATTTAGTTATTGAAAAAATATTTATACAAAGAACAAGGCTGAGCTATACTGCAATACTACATGAACACATTGGGAATACTCTCATTTTCAGGAGGTGATGGGGTGCTTTTATCCAACAACCATAAAAAACTAAAGTCAGGATGAAGTACTGTAAGTAGCATTTATCTGCCTTACCAGTACTTCAAATTGACAATTGTCAGTAACAGATGCATAAGTAGAGCTCATAGGGTTGTCTAGGAACCTAAGTACCTAGCAAGAGTGAGTGGGGGATCTGGAAATTGCTTTCAACTACATACAACTTTGAATGCTTAACAAACCTCTGTAATTTACCTACTTTATATGGAAGAATAGTTAGAAACAGAATGAAAAGCAAAACAAAGTAATTCAGTTAAAAATAATGACAATGTAGAGACACTAGTGACGCACAGACCCATAATGACCTTATTAATAGGTGCTATCCCTAACCCTGCCCTAACTGTACCCCTGCACCTTACATTAGAAAAATCTTTCTTTAACATCATCATTACAAAAGACAGGCTCAGATGCAAGCACCATATCACATACACACACACACACACACACACACACACACACACACACACACACACACACACACACACATGCACACACACGCACGTGCACACACGTGCGCACACACACACACACACACACACACACACACACACACACACACACACACACACACACACACACAAAACACTAAAGTTATCCCCTTCCCTAAGCCTTAGTGTCTGAAAACTGATAGTGCAGAGCTGTCATCAAAGTACACTGCAGATAGATAGATAGATAGATAGATAGATAGATAGATAGATAGACAGATAGATAGATAGATAGATAGATAGATAGATAGATAGATAGATAGATAGATAGATAGATTCTAGTACCTTTGGTCCACTTTGGCCATTCTGCAGAATAAAAAACCTAGGGCCTCATAATTAGAAATGAGTTCTTTATCTTTACTTACAATATTAAACAGTACTTTATGTCGCGGTGGTACAGTGGTAGTGCTGTTACCTCACAGCAAGAGGTTCTCCCGTTCGATTCTCGGCTTGGCTTGGGAGTGCCTTCTGTGTGGAGTCTGCATGTCCTCCCTGCGGTTGGGTAGCGTTCGAAAGACATGCGTGCGTAAATGGACGGGCCTTCATTGAAGGTTGGGCATCGAGCTGGCACCTCGGTGTTTCGTAAAAATCTACTGCCAATCAGTAGCGGACCGGATTTCCGCTGTGGTGACCCCTTACTGGGAAAAAGCCGAAAGACAAACAAAACAACTTTATAACACAAATAATCTAAAATCACTTATTTCACATCAAGGTTTTTATGCACAAACACATCACACACTTTAAAGATTGTGTTGTAGACAACTGAAATACATGGAACTGCATGTTTTTAAAACTTGGCTGCCTGAAATAATGTTTCTGTATGACACACAACATTTCCTGACAAAGAGTAGGAAGATCGCACATTGCGTAATTCTCCTTAATATTACTTATTAAAATAAAAATGCTGGGTTTTCAAGTTTTACCTTTTTAATGTAGATAAAAATCCTTTTCAACCTCCAGTACATAAACACACAGCGTTCAACCACAGCTTCCCCCACTCTTCTCTAGATGCAGTTTTTAGATAATTCTCTTCCTCGGCAAGTAATTCCATGAGACTTCACAGAACTGGGTTACTAATCATTTTATTGTTCTCGTGTGCTGTACTCTGAGTCTCAAGGATTCTTACATTTGTCTTTTACAACAGCTTTACTCCATCCCTGTACTTCAGTGATTTTATTTTATTTGTTATTCAGTCAATGGAAAACCAACAATGCAAAACAACATTAACATTTACAATACAATGACAGAATGTAGGCTATACAAAGATGCAACGCAATCACAATGTTGTAAAAAGCAATACAGAGAAAAGTAAATCAAGGTCACAAACAATTAAAACAATGCAATACTTTGTGAATAGTGAATCAATTGATTATTTACAATATGACTGATTGTGTTTAACAATTAATTATTGCTTGATTATGTCTAACAATTATTTAAGAAAGGAGAACACAGGAGTAGGATAGTAGGGTAAAACACATTTTACAGTCATTTAATTAATCTGTTGTGGATTTAAGTTGTGGCATATCTGTGGAGTATACAGAAGTTTAAAGAAGCACTGTGTGTACCAATATTTCAAATTGCTTTTTTGAACAGAAATGTTTTGGGCTGGTTGGGAGTATCAGGTAAAGAGAAAAGAGAGTTTAGTTTTGCTGGCAATAATTCCCATATGAAAGGGACCAGTGTAGAGAACTTTTGATCCGTGGTTTGTAAATTATTTTAAGGAATAAGTACCGAGTGGATAGATACTGATTACAAGTTCAGGTTATAGAGTGTGTCCTTTTTGTTAGCCTAGCAGCAAAGAGGGACAGTGTCAGGGTTCAATACTTTATAGGTTACAGATGCTACTAATAAGTTTAATTTCAGTTTTAATGTAAGCTTGTTTATTTTGGCCAGGAGTGTGATGTTCTGTTTTGGGGGTTGGGATGACAATTCTGGGGTTACTGTTTTTGGGGTCTGTAAATATGAGAGGTTCATTTTGGAAGAAGTTGCAACAATGAGCAAACTGTATTTAGGACCTGCTACAATAAACAACATTGCTTTTCAAGACTACTGCCTTTAACATTCTGAAACATGCACATCTATTCACTTTGCATTTGGGGCATTTATTGCTAAAGTAGCAAAAATTTCACAAAAAGGAGGAATATAACCTGTAAATGAAATACAACTAATCCATATTCACGATGCAAGGAAGGGGTGACTTAAAACATAACAAAGAAAGACTGATTCTTTTTTAGGAATCAAAGACAGAGCAATTTTCTAAAATGAATGCATGGCTAGAACCATTCAAAAAAGGAACTATGTCTATACTCATGATGACAAATAATGTAATGGAAAATGGTATGACAAAATAAGATGTGACAAATACAGTCCAAATCTAATTTTAAACATTTTTGAATGGTATCACCATGATTCTGACTGGTATTCCAAGGCATTTGGCCCTTAGTTTGTTTGCATTTATACACCCTGATTTGCTGTTAAGATCTACTAATAAAAGTGGAGAATACAGAAGTCCAAGTACAGATCCTTCTGGCAAACCAGTTTGCATGAATCATATCAAGGACCTTCCCTCAATCCACTTATTCTGATATGACCTACTATCCAGATAGATGGTTTGAGATGGCGATCTCAAACTCCAAGCCTGTGAGCTAGATGCTCTCTGTGACCACACACTTGTATTTATTATTTAGTTACATTCAAATAATGTTTTTTTTTCAGATTAGCAATGTGTAAGTCAAAGAAAGTTATGCCAGTACCAGTAATTCTCAAACCCTTCCCACCATCCCAGCCTGTCAGTTTGATGACATGTTGCTTTGGTGTGATTTATGATGGCAATGCTATGAACTCACACAATGCCAGAGACAGATTGTCTCACACAACTAACACTGTCCTCCACAGGGAAACCACCTCAACTAGACTGAAGAGAACAGAAATACAGTTGACATATTTGGTTGTATCCCCGAAATCAACCTGAGCTTTCTTGTTAAATACAAAAGGAAATGCCAAACATAGTTTGTTCACTGGTTTGACACACCAGCTTCCGGACTGGATCTGTCCTTAGTATAACCATCTAGGGAGCTAGTATACAGTTACCAAAGCACAAAGACTAAAAAAAACGAACCTGTGATGGTTGCTGATTTCAAAGAAATTTGGGAGGGGATCTGCAGGAAGCAAATGAATTGGAAGGAGGGTCTACTCATTTCCCACCTTTCTATAACCAGTAGAGTCCGGTTTTCAGATTTTGCTGAATTCTGGGCTGTTTTGTAGTTTCTGTATTGCTCAGACCTTACTAAGATAGAAGAAAGCTTCTCTGGTCAACCGTGAGAGTGGTGAGCTTTGAGCAGCCTATTTGTAGCTGGAGGAGTGGTTTCAGCTCAGAATCTGTAGTTTTATTGGCCATTTTGGGCTATTTCTATCCCTTTCATCTTTCTGTTTAAAAACCTGTGTTTGTGCGGTATTTGCACATGTATTACCTCAGCAAGATCCTGCATGGGTGTCCTGCAGAGTTCTACAGCAGCAGAGAGAGAAAAGGGAGACTTTGTGTGTATTAAGTACCTCTGTTTTGCTTTTTATCACTTATTTTTGCTAGCGTACTATTCTGAGCATTTTTATTAACTTTGTAACTTATTTAAATTGTTTTTTTGAATTCTGATACTGTTTGCACTTTAATTGATCATTTTAAGTGTTTTTTAACTGTTGAGGGCTACACACTCAAGTGCGGTAGCCATTTTTCTGCTTTAAAAGTGTTTGTTTTACTGTATCTGTTTTAATTTTTGAAGAAAAAAAAAACAAAAAAATCCTCTCTCTACTTCTTTCCCACCTTTCTATAACCAGTAGTGTCCGGTTTTCAGATTTTGCTGAATTCTGGGCTGTTTTGTATTTTCTGTGTTTCCCAGACTTTACTAAGATAGAAGGAAGCTTCTCTGTTCATCAGTGAGAGTGTTGAGCTTTGAGCAGCCTATCTGTCACTGGAGGAGTGGTTTCAGCTCAGAATCTGTAGTTTTATTGGCCATTTTGGGCTATTTCTATCCATTTCATCTTTTTGTTTAAAAACCCATGTTTGCATGGTTTTTGCACTTGTATTACCTCAGCAAGATCCTGCCTTGGGTGTCTTATAGAGTTCTACAGCAGCAGAGATAGAGAAAAGGGAGACTTTGAGTGGATTAAGTACCTCTGTTTTGCTTTTTATTGCTTATTTTTGCTAGCTGCACTATTCCAAGCATTTTTTTAACTTTGCAACTTATTTGAACTGTTTTTTGAATTCTGATACTGTCTGCACTTGAACTGACCATTTTTAAATGTTTTTCAACTGTTGAACTGTTGAGAGCTACACACTCAAGTGTGATAGCCATTTTTCTGCTTTAAAAGTGTTTGTTTTACTGTATCTGTTTTAATTTTTGAAAAAAAAAAAAAATCCTATCTCTCTACCCATTCACTGCCTTTCTATAACCAGTAGAGTCCAGTTTTCAGATTTTGCTGAATTCTGGGCTGTTTTGTAGTTTCTGTGTTGCCCAGACCTTACTAAGATAGAAGGAGGCTTCTCTGTTCATCAGTGAGAGTGGTGAGCTTTGAGCAGCCTATTTGTCACTGGAGGAGTGGTTTCAGCTCAGAATCTGCAGTTTTACTGGCAATTTTGGGCTATTTCTATCCCTTTCATCTTTCTGTTTAAAAAAACATGTTTGCACGGTTTTGCACATCGTGTAGCTCTGTTTAACTAGGGTTAAACTATTCCCAGTGCCAGAAAGTCTGCTCTTTTAATTTTCCCTTAGAACTAGCCAGTTTTTTTAGTTTTAGCACTCAAAACTGTTTCCTTGTGCTCAGTCCTTGTTCAAAACTTGTTGCAAGCACTAAATCTACAAATTACTGCAGCATTCAACTTTCCTCACTTGTTAGGAGGAAAACAGTTTTTAGTACTTAAATTAATAAGCAGCTATCCAGGCATGTCTAAGGGGCAGCTCCCAGTATTTTCCCCTGTCCACCTGATGAATCTGGGCATCTTGGTGCAATGTAGCAATTGCCTCACGTACACTGACAACCCTCTCCTACCACCCAACACTACAAATTGTGAGAGATGCACTTATATAATCAAACTGGAAGCCAAGCTTTCTCCAGCCAAGACTGTACTAGACAGTCAAGAGGAGAATGTAAACACCTGTACCACACCACACTCAACACAGTCCACCAAAACCTACACCACCTAAACCCACAAATAGTAACACAAAACACACACTTACATTCACAGATGCTCTCAATAAAAATCTGCCCAAACAACAGAGACCTCCAAAGCTGAAACACAAGCAACCACCATCCCCCAACACTACCCAAATGACACATAGCCCACAAAATCTATGTGCCACTCAACTTCAGCCCATAAGGCAAAACAACGTACCCAAAACACTAGTCATAGGTGACTCTTTAGTCAGGCACACTGATGTCCCACTCACCAGGCTAAACAAGGAGTAAGTTACTGTCAGCTGCCTGTCGGATGCCAGGATCCACCACATAACGCAAGCCCTTAGGTCACTCCACAACAAGCACAAATATGACTCTGTCATTGTCCATGTTGGTGTGAATGACCTGAGACGTACCTCCCTGGACTACATGAAAAGAGACATGGAGGAGCTCTCACATCATGTAGCCCAGGCAGGTATGACCCTAGCCCTGAGTAGCACCCTGCCATCGCCCATAATGATACCACAATACAAGGACAAAATGATTGACTTCAACAATTGGCTAAGCTTCTGGTGTCATTCTGAGGGGATCCGGTGTCTGGCTGCCTAGGACGACATGATCGACAGACCACGATGCTTTGCCAGAGATGGCCTGCACCTGTCGCCCCTGGGATTCCAGATACTGGCTAAGGCTCTTGCCACCCCTATAGTGCCTTTTTTATGCAAGGTACAAATGACAAACTTACCACCGTAGCAGGTATAAGCAAGCAAAATCTGAGGGTAATTCTACTCAATGCTAGAAGTCTAAACCTCAGAATACACTCACTCGAGGCACTCCTTAAAATGGAGAATATCGACATCTGTGCAGTGACGGAGACCTGGTTCAAGGCTACAGAGAGCACCCCTGCATTACCAGGCTATTACTCATACCATACCTTTTGACTACCAAACCTGGACTGAAACACTAAAGGAGGAGGCATGTCCATATTCATTAAGGATATCCACACCTCCAGACTAGTTGCTCAACATAATGCATCCGAAATTATCCAAGTGCAACTAACACTGGGCAAGACTGCAATCCAGGTTGTAGCTTGTTTCAGATCCCCTGCCCACTCCACATTTCTTGATATATTGGATAATATTAAGGTACAGCCCAATACCCTAATAATGGGAAATTTCAACTACCCAACCACCAACTGGGAAAACTACTCATGTACTAACTCATTTGCTCAACGCTTTCTGGAATTCATAAATTCCAATTCTCTGGATCAGCTTGCCCATACTCCCACCAGGGGCAGCAATATCCTGGACCTGATCATTATCAATATGGGCAATTGATGTTCCACGCCAGAGGTCAACTCCTCGCTGGTCAGATCCGACCACAAGCTAATCACCCTAGACATCAATATCCCGCCCCCACCCCCCATTAAGGAAACCACCATAAAAAACTTCTCCAAAGCCAACTTCATGCTTCTTAAGACAGAAGTGGCAAGCTTCACAACACCCATACAGATGGAAAATAGAGGAACGACTTCTGAATCCTATACAAATGCACTGTATAAGCATATACATTAGTGCATGGATCATGCCATCCCCAACAGACACAAGACACTATCCTCCAAAAAAAGGAAGCCAATCTGGTGGTCCCTTGCCATAAACAAACTCTACAACAGAAGGAAGAACCTGTTGCAAAAAAGAGTAAAATCCCCTGATTGCAGGAACTCCCTGGTCAGCCTCAGTAAGAAGCTGGGATCCCTCATAAAATCCTCCAAAGCTAGTTACGAAAATAAAATCGCCACTGATTCAAAGCATTCTACAACTATGTCAAGAATCTCAATGCAGACACTCAGATCTGCTCTAGAGTCTGAGCTACAGTACAACGGCACTAGATATACAGAACCAACTGATATTGCCAACATCCTGACAGATAGGTTCAGTAACTTCATCCCCCCCATCCCCCAAAGGGCCCATCAATATACTGGAAGAATGCAAGCTCCTGTAATCATGGCTGCACAAGTAAAGACCGCACTCTCCAAAGCCAAGAACACAGCATCCAAGGGACCTGACAACATTCCAGGCTGCATTCTGCACAAACTAAAGAACAAAATGACACCCCACCTAAGTACATAAAAGAAAGTATGCCCAAAAGAGTGAAAACTGTAACATAAATACAAAAGAAAATAAAAATAAAAATGCTACCACAGTGGTGTGACCACAGTCAATGAATTGGAAAAACATTAATAGTAAATGTCACCAAGCGCTTTCACCCTGCAACCTCAGGACTTCATCAGAGACAGGTTTATCCCCATTTTATCCACTGACCATGGGCTCACTTTGGATAGAAGACACAATATTGTGTCAGATAGTGTTTTGGTTCTCCCTTATAACAATGAAGCACTGAAAATTAGAGCAATGGTTAACAACACATGGGACTTAGTTTTGGGTCCTGAACTCAAAAATATCCTAGGTACTAAACCAAGAACCACTTTTACTAGGGGTGCAAAATTAAAGAACTGGTTTGAAAAACCTTGTAACAACAAAAGGCTTAGATCTACTATGTCGAAGTGTAATGTGTAAAGCTTGTAAATACATCAATACAGGCCCCTATGTGATGCTAGTAGGGTACTATCGTACTATCCCATGTCCTGGCCACTGTAACTGTAACAGTAAGATGGTGATATATGTGGCAACATGTTTGTCTTGCCCAGCTTTTTACTTGGGCAAAACCACTAGAAAATTAAAAGAAAGAATTTTGGAACATGTTAGGGACATTAATCGGAAAATGAATGAAAGTGCATTGTACAATCACTCTGTGGGATGTGATAGTTTCAAAAAGTTTATATTTTTTGTTATTGACAGGGCGATTGATTATGGTAGAGGTGGTGACTTCAAAACTTACTTGAAAAAGTTAGAATTAGATTGGCAGTTTAGGACCAATGCGACAACGTTCCCTGGTATTAACAACAGTGTTTCTTTAAGTTCAGTGTTGAAACTAAAGGCAGCTCAGATTTGATTTGTATGTCACAAATGTTTGGAACAAAACATAATTATTGGATATTCAAAAGTTTATTAACTTAATTTTATTTTATTATGTTTTTATGATTGTTGTATTTTTTTAAGAATGAGATAAAGTATTGATTAGTGTGAGGTTTAGAAATGTAAAGGTGTATGAGACAGTTTTTAAAGCTTGTAGTTTAGTTTATGTTATGTAAAAGGAACTACATCATTAACTCATCATGTCATGTGATTGTAAGTATTTAAGGGTGGGTCTAATGTGGTTAATTTACTCTGATGAAGCCCTGAGGTTACAGGGTGAAAGCGCTTGGTGACCTTTACTATTAAAGTTTTTCCAGTTCATTGATTGTGACCCCACCTAAGTACCATGTTCAGTCATAGCCTCACTTCAAGCTTTGTGCCTACTGAATGGCACACAGTGATGGTTATCCCACTCCACAAAGGGGTCACAACCACGGACTCCGGGAACTACTGCCCCATTAGCCTGACAAGCCTGGTCTGTAAGGCCATGGAATGTATCATCTTGGAGCTTATAGACAAGGACATAGGTAACCTCCAAACTCTGGACCCCACTCAGTTTGGGTTTGTAAAAGGTAGATCATGTCTCCTAAACCTGATTGACTTCTTTGAAGCAGTCACCAGAACTGTGGACGAGGGTAAGGTGGTGCACACAGCCTATCTTGACCTTGCCAAGGCTTTTGACACCATCCCCCACTCCGGAATTATAAATAAACTCACTAGACTGGGCATAAATCCCTATGTCACAAGATGGGTGGCCAACTGGCTCACTGACCAAACCCACACAGTGAAAGTAGCCGACTCCAAATCCAACTTCAGACCAGTGACAAGTGAAGTACCACAAGGCTCAGTCCTGGGTCCTCTACTGTTTGGCATCTACTTCTCAGAAGTCCAGGCTAATACAGCAGGTCTTTGGCTAATGAAGTTCGCAGACGACTGCAATCTAGGTGTCATAATAGAATCACCTAATGATGTGGACATTCTACAAAGGGGCCTCACTGAGACTGTGTCAAAGTCATGGCCTCAAGCTCAATGCCAAGAAGTGCATTATAATCCCCTTTTGGAAAATCCTGTACCCATGAACTACCACATAGGCAGTAGCCTACTAAACTCCGAAAGTGTGATAAGAGACCTTGGGACACAGGTGGACAGTAGTCTCTCCTTTGATAATCACATCGCCACAGTAGTCAAGAAATCCTTCTACGTGGCACACCTCATCACAAAGGGGTTCACCTCCAGAAGAAAACTCTCTACTCATCCCTCATCAGACCCATTATAGAGTACAATGCCCCATTTGGCATGTACCTCGCAAGACATCTAGAACAACTAGAAAGGCCACAGAAATACCTCACTAACAGGATTACCGGCCTCAAACAGATGTCATACGCAGACCATCTCAAAAACCTCCAGCTATACTCCATTGCTTATTGCCCACTCAGAGGCAACCTCTGCCTAACATACAAAGCCATGTCAAACCCTGATCTGTTGGACATACTACACTTAAAGAAACCCCAATCCCTCCTAGCCACACGCTCCAGGGACCTAAAACTTGCCACCACAATAAACAGAGCATGCTGGAGGGATAGATTCCTGTCCCAGAGACTTTCCATCCTCTGGAACAGACTACCCATTCATGTCAAGCCAAGGTCCTCATTAGCCCTCTTTAAGAAAAATCAGACAGTTGGATGGGAAATAGGAAATTCACCCTGGGGATCACTTCTGTGGCTCTGCTAGACAGGGGCGCAGGAAAATAACTTTCTTGGGTGACAAAAGTCAGGGAACTTTTTTGGCCAGGCTTATACAAGCCCCAGGGCCAATAGCCTAGTACCTACCTATGAACCTATAAGAGGGACTATATTATTGTAGATCAATGACCATTAATTTGACAACAGATGGCAGTATTCACTTTCATCCACAGAATGTCTCAGTATATACCCATTAATTATAGCCACTTTATTGACTATACACATCTCAGATGTCTGTGGTCAACAAAGCCAGCCTTAGGTAAAAATGTAGCCCTGTACAAATGATTCCATGGTGCCCATACATTAGTCTTCTCTATATCTCCACAGCAACCCTCCCCTGTTTTTCCCTAATCATGACTCCACATCAGCCAGACATATTTTTCTTTACCTTTATCTTCCTTTTTAGCTCCCTCCCACATCTTTTTAACATACCATAACTGGCTATGATTCCACTGAAAGAAGTAAATTAATTAATTTGGGGAGTCTAGGATCTGCTAGGTTCCCAGAAACAGTCGAGTTCTGGATGCTCTTAGGTGCATCTTAGAACTTTTTCAACACTTTTTTATCTGATGATGGCCTTAAAAATCAGGTGCAAGGAAATAAATTAATTCTTACTTCTTTCTTTCAAGGATAAATAAGTTGTGACTAAAGCAGAATATTCAAAACCAACAAAACAGCAGTTCACTGATAAACTGAAAGACTGATGCTCGCAATTATATATAAAATCTATACGAGAATATTGTCTGCTTTCCTACCCTTGAAAAAATATGTCTAGTGTGTACACCTTTGCGATTACACTGGGGTGAAAGTAACATCACAAATGGCCAGAGGCATATATTATACAGCTGGGGGTCTGGGAGAAGAAACAAAAGTATCTGAATAAAACTCACACAGAGACAGGAAGTACATGCAGATCCCACACAGAAAGAATCATAGCCAAAAACTCAACCAGAGAACCAAAGACTATTATATGGTAACACAACTAACTACTTTACTCTGACAATAATCAGACTGTCATAAACAGCCTCTTATTGAGTACAATACTGATGTTTGACTGTGATGGAAATTACTACTTTTAGACATAGTTAACCCCTCCTACACACACGCGCGTGCGAACACACACACACACACACACACACACACACACACACACACACACACACACACACACACACACATGCACACACACATGCACATGCACACTCACACACACAGCCTTTTCCATCACAAGCCCCATATTACAGTTACTTTATTGGCTGTACACACCTCGGATATCTGATTGTGCTAAAAAGCTACAGTAAAGTATGCCATCTGGCTTCACACAAATGCACACTACTTCTGCAAAGCCAGAATAATGACTGCTTAATTTGAATGAATAACAACAGGGTCAAACACTTTAATCGGCAGATAGCTCCTGTGTGCAGCAATTAAAGCTAACTTTGGCAACTGTGCACACCTCAGATATCAGGCTATAATAAAATAAAAGTAATAATAATTGGTCATGGTATTTTATTTTAAGCTCCTGCACCAGAAATATGGCTAGCTATCATGGCATCTATATATATATATCATCTCCCTATCTGACATTCCTACCAACTTTAAGTTGATCAGGGAAAAAGGCCCCTTCCCCATTATAATGCTTCTTATTAGCAAGCCAGGTCTGTTCTTCCCCTCCCCATCTATGCTCCACAAGTCAGAGCTGAGGAACAAAAAAATGGTCCTTCATGATCTGGTGGTACTGCTCATTAAGGAGCAAACCAAGTCCATTCTTAATCTGTGCTCCAAAACACTGAGGAGAAAAAAGGGTCTTCTTTCTTTTAAACTGCAGCAAAATGCTTGTCACATTTGTAGCAAGCAGCTGCTACAGGTTATGCCTCAAAAATAGTGCTAATGTGCTTCAGTTTTGCCTGGAAATGGCACACAGGTTTTAATTTCTGAAAGCCTTAACTCACTTAAGACCAAATAACATGTACCAATCACACCCTATAACACTTTGCACCCTGCGTGACTGTCAATTTGTTCCATTGTAGCTACGCTTCTGTGCCATATATAGACACACACACACACACACACACACACACACACACACACACACACACACACACACACACACACACACACACTCATGAGCACAGAAGCTCCATCATTTACAATCTCTTATATGACTGTGACTATACACCTCAGATGATTGACTGAGTCAAATTAACGAATAAATACCTAAATAAATTCCATACAGAAAATTATCCTCTTGTCTCACTGTAATGTGTGACCCACTGCAATTCTAACACATTTTAACCTTTTAGCTCAAGAATCAGGGAGAAAGCCAACCGTAGTGTTGGACAAAGGACCAAAATCAGGGACAGTTACTGCCTTTATATACTTAGAAACTTGCTAGGATAACAGGCTTTATATAACAATGCTTTCCAAAGACTGAAACTTAAATGTCTTCATAATTATTTAGTGACAACAATCCTCACTGATTTGCCAGAAAAGTCACACACGTGACAGGGAATAGACCAAAATACAAGGCAAAAAAAAAAAAAATCAGACAAATTTTGCAAAATCAGGGACAGTTGAGAGCATCTCCACCACAATTACAGCAAATTTTATGATTGTGACTATACACCTGAAATGTTTGATTGTGATCAAAACAATGAATAATTGCATACATTACTGCCATATCCTCTCATTTCACTAATGTCAGAATACACTGGGCAAACCCACTACAACCCCCAAATAACTATCAGTATTCTAGCTCAAGAATCAATGAACAAACTAAAAAATAATAGGGAACAAAGGATCAGAATCAGGGGAGATATTGCCGTTATATACTTAGTTACTAGAATAACAGGCTTTGCATTAGCATGCTTTTTCTGAAGGCTGCTGAATCTGAAACCCAAATGTTTGCCATTATTTAGTGACTGCAGTCATCACTGATTTACCAAAACACCACAAACAGACCAAAATATGAATCAAAATCAGGAACAGTTGAGAGCTTCTATGCCGCCCACACAAACACATACTATGTATACACACACACACACATACACACACACACATATATATATCTATATATATATTTTATATATAGATATAGATATATATATATATATATATATATATATATATATATATATGTGTGTGTGTGTGTGTGTATCTGTCTCTCTCTCTCTCTCTCTCTATATATATATATATATATATATATATATATATATATATACACACACATATACATGGCTGCTATTAGCTTAGTTGTCAAATGCATTTATGCATGCTGACTTTTTTGTAACTTACAGTGGTGGTAAAAGTGGTTGAATATATATATTGCAGTCAAACTTGTGTTGGCTAAGTGTAACTCAGGATTTTCTCCTGTCTCTGTAGTTGTGTGACCATGAGATTAGTTTATTTGATTTCTGGGGAGTGGGGCAGAGCCTCCACATTGGTGGGTGTTGGGACAAAACTCCCCACATAGCAAAGTTTTATGTATATTTGTGTTATCACAAAAGTTATGCATTTGCTGTCATTTATGATTACTTGTTTTAGATGTTTTACTTTAGATGAATGTAGCCACTGATGAATTTGTTTATGTGTTTTCTGTCTGTCAAAGTTCACCAGTGGTTAAAGGAAATAGAATCATATATCATACACACACTTAAATAAATTAAGCCTTCACATTCTTACAAGTTGGCAGCTGAGATCATCTCCACCCCCACACATACAGCCCCCCATGAACACACACAAATGTAACCAAGTATAGTGGGCAAACTGCTGCACCCTCCAAATGCCTCTCAATATCCTAGTGGAAGAATCAAGGAGAAAGCTAAAAATAATAGAGAACAAAGGACCAAAATCAGGGGGAGATAGTGCCTTTACATCCTTAGTTACTAGAATAACAGGCTTTGCATTAGCATGCTTTTTCTGAAGGCAGTCCTCACTGACTTGCCAGAGCAACTTAAATTTAACAAAAAACAGACCAAAATAGGAGGCAAAATCAGGGACATTTGAGAGCTTCTGTGCTTTCAACAGACAAAAAGATACCATGTACACACACACACACACACACACACACACACACACACACACACACACACACACACACACACATATATATATTTATACACATACACGGTGGTAGTGAAATTCAAACTTGTGCTGGTTGATTGTAATATAATTCAGGATTTTCCCCTTTCTCTGCAATTGTTTAACCATGACATTATTTTATTTAATGCCTGGGGGTGGGGCAGAGCCTCCACATTGGTTTGGGCAAAGCCTCCCATATAAAAGCAAAGTTTTAAATACTTTTTGGTGACCACAAATGTTCCCCATTTGTTTTCATTTTCGATCACTTGTTTCAGATGTTTTTTTTACTTTAGATGAAAGTACTCACTGATGAATTTTTTTATGTGTTTTCTTTCTATCAAAGTTCATCAGTGATACACACAAATAAATTAAGCCCTCACATCCTTACATGTTGTCAGCAACAGGTATAGTGCCTGTAAAAAAAAAACAAAAAAAACAAGCAAGAAATGTCTACATTGTAGCATTTCCTCTTGTGCTTGTGTCTCTGTACACGTATGTTAACTACATCTTTCACTTTTAGTCTCAGCCTGTCTCAGCCACCTAGCAAGGCATTCTGGCTTCAGTTTCAGACTGTAAAATCTAACCCCATACTGGATGTGGTGGTTTAGTTTTTGCAGTCTGGAGTCACTTGTCAAAGCTATATTTATTAGCTTTCACAGCTAAAAACAAGCAAGTAACTGCCCCCAAGTCGAAATCGACTTATGGCGACTCTGTGAGTAGACCCACATAGAGTTTTCATGGCATATTACAGTAGTGGATTATCAGGCTTTTCTTCCACACAGATACTGCTACCACCCAGTTATGCCCCAACCAGGTATCAAGCCCAGGTCTACCAGTTGGTAATCTTGCACCTTAATTTCAATAGTATGCATCCGGGATATTTTTTGCAGCTAAATAACTTAAATTTAGTCAGCAGACTTTTGTGAAATGGATGGAGAGAGTTTATTACATGTTAAAAGCTGAATTACTGGATATTTTTATTCCAAATAATCCTTTTCTTTCTGTATATCATTTTTTCACTCTGTCTTCCTTTTTTCCAGTTTTTCTGTATGCAGTTGTCATGTGCAATCTGATAAGAGTTGCTCATGGGCAGTACTCCTAGCTATGCAGAAGTTACTTCAAATGGAAATTGGGATTAGTGGTTTCTTTTTCTATAAAATCTGATACCAAAACAAGGTCCCGGGAATTTTGCTCTTATTGCTCACTTCCCTTATATTCATAATCTGATGTCAGTCATTGTAAGTGAGTATGATGCCAGGAACCTTTTTTCCTTGTAGAATATTTCTTTTACAATGACAAATATGACATAGAAAATGCATGCTATACCCAGGGTAATGCAAAAATGAACAGAAAAGTCATGTGGCTGCAGAATTTATAAAATGCATACAATCCAGATTATTTCTTAAAGTCAAATATAATTAGTTAGTAGTGTCCACAAAGTCAGGTATATAGTACATTATGTTTATTCTGCAGTGTTAAAGGTCAAAACATATCATCACCATTCATTCTGTTCATAAGTGAAACCCATGTTCCCCACAAAAACACAGAAGATGTGCATTGTGTCCTTGTTCATTCTTTCTCCTGGAGTTGAATCTGTACTTTTTTTGTTAAATATGCAAGCCCACTAGCCACAGTTGTCCCTTTTCAAGGCAACCCAGGAGCACTGTCTGGTTAGTGACTTGCTCAGAAGCATACAAGAGACAAATGTAAGCTGAGGGAATCAAACTGTAGGCAATAGGAAGCAGCTTTTTAACAGAGGGAATTCATTGCATTAACTATTAAACAGATAAGGTCAATTCTTTAAGGAGGAGCAGGGTATTTACCTTACAAAAAGCATAAAAATGGTAAAAGACCTTTTATACATACTGTTCAGACTACAGACTGCCAGCTCACGCTTAAAAGAATAATGGCATGCTTGTTTCCTAGCAACATTATAGAGTTCGGCACAACTTTATCACCACGTATCTAATTATATTAAGTAATGTCCTTTAGTGCAAACCATTGTATTCTTTTCAGAATTTTATACGTGTGTAAATAAATGTTGCTATCACATGCTAAAAATTGTTTTGTGCCAATGTGCCTTTACTATGAAACAGTCTTTGGGAAAGCTAGAATTCAGTGATCATTGCAATGAAACCTGTCTTGTAATTCAGGTCATTATAAACTGAATTTGGAATTTTGTTGGTAATGATACTGATTTGGAAGGAAAACGTGTAAAACTTTTCATGTATACTCTTGCTGTATAACAGGCTAACAAGAAAAATTGCACTATAAGTATTTAGAGAAAAAATAATATGGTTAGATATACTGAAGTCTTGCTGCAAATGTACATATCTGCCCTCCCAACACACAGAATGATGTTCTTTTTTGCTTGCAATTGCATCAGGCAAGCATTTTTCACTTTTGCCATCCTCTTTGCATGAACAAAGATGGATGTAAAGCACACATATACAAGCATGATTTCTGCCTTTTTTTGTTAATAATACCTACAGACGCAGTTGTCACTGTCCTTCTTCAATAGCCCTATGTTTTATATGACCAGACCCACTAAGTTACTTTACTTACTTTTACTGGCTTCATTGTTAACATTCTTTCATGCACTCATACAATGAAGGAACAGCTGTTCTCCTAGACAATGTTATTTCAAGGTTGGCCAAAATGAAAACTGAGAACACAGCAAATGCATTCCTGTGTCATACTTTATAAAACAATGTTAAAGTGCAGTACATGTTACATGTATGTATGTATGTATGTATGTATGTATTGTCACATGACTACCTCTTTACATACACATATATGAATATATGCAATGTCACCAATCCTACCTTAAAATAACCAACAGAAAATAAACTTTGATTTGTTTGTTTTTAATCTAATATAATTTCCATGAATAGTCAGGATACATGGGGGGGCAAGATGTGTCCACATTTTTTTCAAATATTTTTGTTTATTAATAATATACTTTTATTTTTGCTTGACTATTGCTGTTCTTCTGATATATTGGTTTCATTACTTCATCTGCGGTCCCCTAATCAGGAAATAAATATATTGCTACCAAATTTACTGTAAAGTCTGATTAGCCTGTAGTAAGTACTTAATGCCAAATACTCTGTAATATATCTCCTCAGCTATAAATATATATATATGGATATATATATATATATATATATATATATATATATATACACACACACACACACACACACACACACACACACACACATACACACACACACACACACACATATATAGATATATATATATATATATATATATATATATATATATATAAATATAGATCCTTTTCTCCTTCATTACCCTAATCCTGGTTTGTCTAGCTCACCATTTCTGCTATATTTTGCCATATTCAGGGGACTTCTTACTTCCTTGGTTGATTTGGATAATGTTGTGTATGGTTTTTACATTATTTGGGTCTGGGGATATTCACTTGCTTGAAAATGTAAGATCATAGAACTTGCGTTTACTTAGATTAGGGTAAAAGGGGAAAAGGTTGTAATGCTTCTGTTACAGGGAATAATTCTAGTTGGCAGCAGCCAGATCTCAAATCAGGTTTACTGAACTCTTTCAATCCATTATGTTCACTGAGCATATCATCTATAACTTGAGTTAGATGTCCTCTCTCTCTCTCTCTCTCTCTATTTCATGCTCTGTCACTGCATGGTCCCACTTGCTTCCTTCATATTAGTACATATTTTACTTCTGGTTTCTTTGGTGTTGGATGTGTGACTGTAGGTGAGACCCAAGGTCTCAGCCCTGTTACCTTTTCAGTCATTTCTCTTTCCTCTAATTATTCTAGTTTTAATTCTATTTTCCTTTTTGAAATGTAAGGACTTTCTACTATATGGCGGAGCTATATGCTGCTTTCTTTGATTTGCTATGAAGCACAACTTGTCATTTCTCTAGCTCTCCCAGGCCTTCAGATAAGTCACTTTACTCATTTAATGTATTACACTTGTTACTCTCGCTTGTGTTACTGCTTTGTTGCTCTCTGTCTTTGTCCCTCTTTGTGACAGTACCATGGGTTAATTTAATACACAGGGATCTGTTAGAATACTGCTAGTTTACCTTTTTACCTCAATATTTACATTTGCTTCTGTTTCAAAGTATTCTTTAGGGACAGTGACACTACTGAGTTGTGTGCATATATCTTGATGCTAGTTTTTTGCAGCTTTGCCTGTAACTTTAACTTTTTGAAAATGTCACTTGTCAAGATGTCTTTTGAGGTACAATATGTGATATTTTTATTCTTGTGAATTCTCTGTACGTGTGCATATTCTTTCTTTCTTTTTTTTTTTTTTTTTTGCACTAATACTGCCTTACGGTTCATTTACTTTCCTGTGAAACATTCTGTATAACTTTTTATATTCCACACATCCCATCAATTATATGCCTTTTCTCTTTCTTGTATTCTGTCTTATTAGAACTCTTACACATTCTTGCAAAATGGTATAGCTTCTTGGCTTTGTACAACTCTGGCTTGGCTGCATGTAGTTATTTATGTGGGAATTGGCTCTACCCAAGTATCTGTGAAATGATCAGTTTCCTTGTCTCTTGTTTGTAACATTTACACTCATGGCTTCTGACTCATTAATTTTCATTTGTTCACTTTTTACATTATGTGACACTTCCTTTTCAATTTCTATCGTATTTATGCTTTTTTATCTTATGGCTTTCTACTTTTACCTGGTCCTCTGAAATTTCAATGAACTTCCTAAATCAGGAAGGTTTTCTAATGCTAAATCTGGGAGTACTGTTAGTTGCCGGAATTTTCCTTGACTCAGAACTGATTGATATAAACTGGTTGACTCCTGTTTTGTCAGTTGGAACCAGATGTTAGCACCAATTTACCTGAACATGGGAAAAAAGAGTTTTTTTCTCTTATCTCCAAGGTTTAGTGATTTTCAAGTTAATATATTTGAAGTTGTGATGTTGCAAGTGTGCAAGGGGGCCTACCTCTACAAAAATGCTTTTTACTGTTTGTGGTTTTCTTTATGCTTTTAGTTAATGTACTAGTTGACGAGTCAGTTTTAACTGAATCAGGAGCTGATTGTTAGGTTCATAGGTAGGTACTAGGCTATCTGCCCGAGGGCATTTATAAGCCTAGCCAGAGTGTGTCGGCTTTCACCGCCCCATTGATTAATTAACTGATCCTCTGTCAAGCAGAGCCAATGAAGTGATCCCAGGGGTGTATTTTCTGTTACCCATCCACTCGTCAAGGTTACTCTTGAAGAGTGTTAGTGAGGGGCTCTGCCTGATGTAATTTAGAATTTTGTTCCAAAGCATGGGGAGTCTCTGTGACAGGAATATATCCCTCCAGCATGTTCTATTTGTTGTTGTGGCGAGGTTTAGCTCACTAGAGAGCGTGGCTCACAGTGACTTGGATTTCTTTAGGTGGAGCATGTCCATCAATTCTGAGTTGGACATGGCTTTGTAAGTCAGGCAGAGATCACCTCTGAGTAAGCGATATGCCACTGAGTACAGCCAGAGTTTTTTCAGTCGGTCTGCCTAGGACATATGTTTGAGGCCAGTAATCCTCTTGGTGAGGTACTTTTGTGATCTTTCTAGCTGTTGGAAGTGTCTTGTGAGGTACATCCCAAATGGGGCATTGTACTCTATGATGGGTCTAATGAGTGACGAGTAGAGGGGCACTATAACCTGTTTATTTCTAGATGCGAACCCTTTAGTAATTAGATGAGCCACATAGAAGGATTTCCTAACTACTTCGGCAATATGATTGTTAAAGGAGAGATTACTATCTACCTGGGTCCCCAGATATCTTATTACCTCTTCTGTATTAAGGGGGCTGCCACCTATGTGGTAATTCATGGGTGTTTTGTTTTTCCCAAACGGGATGACTATGCATTTTTTGGCATTTAGCTTGAGGCCATAACTTTGACACCAGGTGTCTGTCTCAGTAAGGCCCTTTTGGAGGATGTGCGTGTCAGCCGGAGAGTCAGTTATGGCTCCCAGTTTGCAGTCATCTCTTTTACTATACTCTTTACTTCTCTGAATATCTAACCCTTTGCCAATCTCCTAATTTAGCCAAACACACAACCTCTCTACTTCCTCTAGCCGAACAAACACATATTAATATCCTATCTTCCTGTCCCTACCTTCCCCCTCTCTACCACAAATTACACCATAATAGATTTCTAACCACTAGACGGCTTTATCTAATACCCTACAAAATCTCAAAGATATTTCAATTTCCACAAACTCTTTTACTGATACACGGGGACATCCACCCCAACCCTGGCCCCAATAATTCTCTTACCCACACCACTTCTAAACACACTGCCAACAATCTTAGTTCTCCTTTCTCTAATGACTCCCTCACTATAGCTCACCTAAATATTCGTAGCATCAACAATAAAATCACTCAACTCCATGCTTTAATTGACTTCTATGCCTTTGATATTCTCTGTCTCACTGAAACATGGCTTAAACCAGGTACCAAAGATAACGAATTCACTCCCCCAGGTTATAGTACCCTAAGGCAGGATCGCCTTAACAAAAAGGGCGGGGGAGTGGCCTTACTTTACAAATCCCAACTACAGGTAGCCTTAACTGACTCCCTGCCCCCCTCCCCAGTCAATGCTGAAATACTCTGTACCAAACTCCAAGTGAATAAAAACAAAGCCATTTACGTAATATGCTCCTACATCCCTCCAGGCAATAACTCAAATACACTAGAAAATATTCTTTCCTGTATCTCTCCCAAACCTACCCTTCACCTTAATCTTTTTAACTTTCAACAAACCATAAACTCCCCTACTAGAATACACAAATCTACCAATAAACTATCCATTCTAGACTGGATACTAATCAACAACAATCCCCTCTCTTATAAAACTGGAACACTCCCTGACAATATCAGCGATCATCTCCTCACCTACATCACTAAACAAAAATACAACAATCCCAAACAGGCTACTTATCGTACTGTACACAACAAAACTAATTTTAACCTGTCTTCTTTCCGTAATGAACTCAAAGAATATAACTGGTCAGCTCTAAAACACCTCCCAATTGATGAAGCAGTTACCTATTTCAACAACACCTTCCTACAAATTCTCCAGCATCATGCACCATCCCGATTAATTAGAATAGGCTCTAAAGCAGCCCCCTGGCTTTCCAAAAAAACCAAACAAACAATGCTAGCTAGAAATAAGTTATGGACAAAATGGAGATCCACTAAAAACCCATCTGACCATCAAAATTACAAACACCTGAGAAATACTACTAAGAAACTCACCTACCTGGATAAAAAGAATTACTACCTTCAGTATCAACAACACAGAAATCAAAACCCCAAACACTTCTGGTCAGGAATCAATAAACTGCTCCATCCAGGGAACACCAAAACACCTACACCAGCTAGCCTAGCTCAGACCCAACCCAATATAATAGCCAATACCTTCAACAACTTCTTCTCTGAAACAGTCACCTCTCTAGCAAACACCATGACTCCCCTTTCCTTCAAATAACCCCTCCTCTAAACAGCACCTCTACACTAAAATTTAATACAGTCTCCACTACCTACATCGTAAGTTACTCTCTAAACTTAAACCTTGCACCCCTTCAGCCGACAAACTACCAGCTGAATATCTGCAACTAGCACATGAACTAGCTTACCCAGTCTCCATATTAATTAACAGAACTATAACTGAATCCACTATCCTTTCCTGCTGGAAGATCTCCCATATCATTCCCCTCCACAAAGGAGGCAACTCCAACGAACTTTCTAATTTCCGCCCAATAGCCCTTCTATCTCCACTATCTAAAATTATGGAACGTTGCATTCACCATCAACTCTTATATCATCTCTTACTTAATATCCTACTCGTAGACTCACAACATGGTTTAGGCCCCACCACAGTACTTCCACTGCCCTTCTCTCCTTCACAGACGTTATCAACAAAAACCAAAATAACAAACTTTACTCCTCTGCACTTTTCCTTGACCTCTCTAAAGCTTTCGACATGGTTAACCATCAACTTCTCCTAGATACTTTAAAATCCCTCTCACTTGATTCATTAGCACTACAGTGGTTTGACTCTTACTTGAAAGATAGAAAACAAGCAGTCCTCTGGGATAGCCATCTATCCTCTCAGCTCCCTGTCACCATCGGTGTCCCACAAGGCTCCATCTTAGGCCCCCTCCTTTTCTCCATATTCATAAATAACCTACCTACTTCACTCCCAACATCCACTTGTATACAATATACAGATGATTCTACTCTCATCTGTTCTGCTTTATCTCCAGAAAAACTCCACTCCTCCACCCAAAATGTCTTTACAGCAGCAGAAAAATGGTTCCAACATATCTGTCTCCTCCTTAATCCCAAAAAAAACAAATTACTACTCTTCATTCCCACCCTTAAATCTGCCCCTATCTCATTTCCATTGTGTCCTGTAATGGCACTATCATTACCCTGATAGTTCCACTAAACTACTGGGCGTCACTATAGACAATCAGCTAAGCTTTGACTGCCACATTGATCTGACCATCAAGACTGTTAATAAAAAAATAGGTGCCCTGTATAGACTAAAGCCCTTTCTTACTGCTACTACCTGAGTGTCTTTTGCCCAAACTCACCTCATCTCCACACTATTGTATGCCTCTCCATCATTTATCAACCTCTCTAAAGCTAACCTTCAAAAACTCAACACAGCGTACCACAGTATTGCCAGGTTTGCCATAGATTCCCCATTCCGTACGCATCACTGTCTCAATCTAAAACAACTTAATTGGCTAGAACTTCAGAACATAATACTTCTACATCAATTAGTCTTAACTTATAAAATTCTACATTACCCCTCCAATACACCCATACTAAATAACCTCATCACCCCATATAAAAATCTTACTTCCCTTCACTCAGCCAGGAAGCTTCTAGTAACTACTCTCAAATCCCACAATAAAGCAGGTGACTCCTTATTTGCCAATACTGTAGGATCTTATTGGAATAAACTCCCCATAGACCTGACCACCCTAAGCTCACCTCACCTTTTCAAAAAACAAATAAGAATCCATTTACAAACCCACTGGCTATGCCCATGCGCTAATCCTGACTGAGCTCAGCAATGTTTTCTCCTCTTTCCAGTCCCCCCCCTTTCACTTCTACTGGTTGCTTCTCTACCCTTAATTATGCCTCTACTGACCCATTTTCAAAATTTCTTTTCTCTTCCTTCCATACACTTCCTACATCCTCCATCTACATGCTATATCACTTCATCTTGTCATCTGTTCTTTTCCTACCTTTTCTACTAATCTCTTCTATGTTTATCCCCTACCTTATACTAGTGCCCTGGCACAACTTATTTCTATTCTAAATTGTAAATTGGTAATTTATATTTGACTCTCCATATGTCAGTCTATTACCAGTCTTCTGCATTTACTAGCAGTCTTACTCTAGCAATCATTCAAAAGAAGGTTGCCTCTCAGTTTTTATTTTCCTGTTTATAATCCCTCAGCATTTCACTAAACTAAGTTCCTTTATTTGCTATTATTGTTTATATAATTCGCTTGTTTGGGTCTTTGGTTTTTGATATTTGTTATTTGATTGTTTGATCTTTTTATTGTAGCTTGCTAGTATGTCAATGGAGCTTTTCTCCTCGGGCCTCTGCTGAAAATGGACATGTATCCAGCCAGACTAGCCCGGTTAACAAATGTAAAAATAAAAAAAAAAATAAAAATAAAATAAATGGCGGAGCTATATGCTGCTTTCTTTGATTTGCTATGAAGCACAACTTGTCATTTCTGTAGCTCTCCCAGGCCTTCAGATAAGTCACTTTACTCATTTAATGTATTACACTTGTTACTCTCGCTTGTGTTACTGCTTTGTTGCTCTCTGTCTTTGTCCCTCTTTGTGACAGTACCATGGGTTAATTTAATACACAGGGATCTGTTAGAATACTGCTAGTTTACCTTTTTACCTCAATATTTACATTTGCTTCTGTTTCAAAGTATTCTTTATGGGACAGTGACACTACTGAGTTGTGTGCATATATCTTGATGCTAGTTTTTTGCAGCTTTGCCTGTAACTTTAACTTTTTGAAAATGTCACTTGTCAAGATGTCTTTTGAGGTACAATATGTGATATTTTTATTCTTGTGAATTCTCTGTACGTGTGCATATTCTTTCTTTCTTTTTTTTTTTTGCACTAATACTGCCTTACGGTTCATTTACTTTCCTGTGAAACATTCTGTACGTATAACTTTTTATATTCCACACATCCCATCAATTATATGCCTTTTCTCTTTCTTGTATTCTGTCTTATTAGAACTCTTACACATTCTTGCAAAATGGTATAGCTTCTTGGCTTTGTACAACTCTGGCTTGGCTGCATGTAGTTATTTATGTGGGAATTGGCTCTACCCAAGTATCTGTGAAATGATCAGTTTCCTTGTCTCTTGTTTGTAACGTTTACACTCATGGCTTCTGACTCATTAATTTTCATTTGTTCACTTTTTACATTATGTGACACTTCCTTTTCAATTTCTATCGTATTTATGCTTTTTTATCTTATGGCTTTCTACTTTTGCCTGGTCCTCTGAAATTTCAATGAACTTCCTAAATCAGGAAGGTTTTCTAATGCTAAATCTGGGAGTACTGTTAGTTGCCGGAATTTTCCTTGACTCAGAACTGATTGATATAAACTGGTTGACTCCTGTTTTGTCAGTTGGAACCAGATGTTAGCACCATGGGAAAAAAGAGTTTTTTCCTCTTATCTCCAAGGTTTAGTGATTTTCAAGTTAATATATTTGAAGTTGTGATGTTGCAAGTGTGCAAGGGGGCCTACCTCTATAAAAATGCTTTTTACTGTTTGTGGTTTTCTTTATGCTTTTAGTTGATGTGCTAGTTGACAAGTCAGTTTTAACTGAATCAGGAGCTGATTGTTAGGTTCATAGGTAGGTACTAGGCTATCTGCCCGAGGGCATTTATAAGCCTAGCCAGAGTGTGTCGGCTTTCACCGCCCCATTGATTAATTAACTGATCCTCTGTCAAGCAGAGCCAATGAAGTGATCCCAGGGGTGTATTTTCTGTTACCCATCCACTCGTCAAGGTTACTCTTGAAGAGTGTTGGTGAGGGGCTCTGCCTGATGTAATTTAGAATTTTGTTCCAAAGCATGGGGAGTCTCTGTGACAGGAATATATCCCTCCAGCATGTTCTATTTGTTGTTGTGGTGAGGTTTAGCTCACTAGAGCGCGTGGCTCACAGTGACTTGGATTTCTTTAGGTGGAGCATGTCCATCAATTCTGAGTTGGACATGGCTTTGTAAGTCAGGCAGAGATCACCTCTGAGTAAGCGATATGCCACTGAGTACAGCTAGAGTTTTTTCAGTCGGTCTGCCTAGGACATATGTTTGAGGCCAGTAATCCTCTTGGTGAGGTACTTTTGTGATCTTTCCAGCTGTTGGAAGTGTCTTGTGAGGTACATCCCAAATGGAGCATTGTACTCTATGATGGGTCTAATGAGTGACGAGTAGAGGGGCACTATAACCTGTTTATTTCTAGATGCGAACCCTTTAGTAATTAGATGAGCCACATAGAAGGATTTCCTAACTACTTTGGCAATATGATTGTCAAAGGAGAGATTACTATCTACCTGGGTCCCCAGATATCTTATTACCTCTTCTGTATTAAGGGGGCTGCCACCTATGTGGTAATTCATGGGTGTTTTGTTTTTCCCAAACGGGATGACTATGCATTTTTTGGCATTTAGCTTGCGGCCATAACTTTGACACCAGGTGTCTGTCTCAGTAAGGCCCTTTTGGAGGATGTGCGTGTGAGCCGGAGAGTCAGTTATGGCTCCCAGTTTGCAGTCATCAGCAAACTTGGTTAGCCATAGTCCTCCTGTGTTTGCCTGTACTTCTGAGAAGTATATGCCGAACAGTAGGGGTCCCAGGACTGAGCCTTGTGGGACACCACTTGTGACTGGTTTAAAGTCGGACCTGGAGCCCACTATTCTTACCGTGTGAGTTCTGTCTGTAAGCCAGTTGGCAACCCATCTCGTGACGTAGGGGTTTATGTTCAGGCTGGTGAGTTTTTCTGTAATACCTGAGTGGGAAATGGTGTTGAAAGCCTTGGCGAGGTCAAGGTAGGCTGTGTGAACCACTTTTCCCTCATCTATGGCCTTGGTGACTGTCTCAAAGAAGTCAACCAGGTTTAGTAGGCATGATCTGCCTTTAAAGCCGAACTGGGTCAGGTCAAGTGTTTGGAGGTTCCCAATGTCTTTGTTAATGAGTTCCATGATGATGCGCTCCATAGCCTTGCAGACCAGGCTAGTCAGGCTTATGCGGCGATAGTTACCAGGGTTAGTTGTGGCCCTTCCTTTGTGGGGAGGAATAACTGTTGCTGTGTGCCATTCTATGGGCATGTAGCCTGTGGAGAGGCTGAGGTTGAACAGCGTGTTTAGGTGGGGGGTTAGTTTGTTCTGTAGTTCGTGCAAGACGCAGCCTGGGACACCATCTGGTCCCGTTGACGCTGTGTTTTTGGCTTTTGAAAGGGGTGTGTTCACCTGTGCGTCTGTGATTTTTGGGACACTACACTTTTCTGGTATTGTTGTGGGCCCTTTTGGAGGTGAGAGGGGGTGAAGTTTACACTGAATCTATCTGCCAGGATGTTGGCAATATCAGTAGGTTCAGTATATTTTGTGCTATTTTGCACTAGTTCAGTGCATATGTGTGAGTTGCCACTTAGATTCTTAACATAGCTAAAGAAGGCTTTGTGGTTATCTTTTGAATCCTTGGCTATTTTTATTTCGAAGTTAGCCTTGGATGATTTCATGAGGGACCTTAGTTTCTTACTGATACTGATCAGGGATGTCTTTCCTTCTTGGGATTTGCTTTTTTTCTGAACTAGTTTCCTCCTTCTATTGTATAGCCTGTTTATTGCAGGGGTCCACCAAACTGGTTTCCTTCTCTTAGAGGAGTGAGTCTTGGTTTTGCTAGGGATGGCATGATCCATGCATCCTTGTAGGTGCTCAGAGTGCATTTGTAAAGGTTTCTGCATCTTGGGCAGCGTTATCCTTTTGCGTGGGGGCTGTGAAACTTACCACCTCTGTCTTAAGTAAGGTGAAGTTTGCTTTAGAAAAAAAAAAGTTTTTACTGTGGTTTCCTTAGTTGGGGGTGGTGGTGGGGTGTGGACATCCAGAGTGATTAGTTTATGGTCTGATCTAACCAGTGATGGGTTGACCTCAACACCTGTCGCCCATGTTGGTGATGACCAGGTCCAATATGTTTTCACCTCTGGTAGGGGAGTTTACCAGCTGATCTAGGGCATTTGAGTTGATGAATTCCAAGAAATGCTGGGCCTGGGAATTTGTACTCGAGTAGTTTTCCCAGTGAATGGTAGGGTAATTGAAATTGCCCAATATCAGGGTGTTCTGCAGGACCTTCATGTTTTACAGTGTCTCCAGAAAGGTGGAGTGGTGGTCCTGGGTTATGGAGGGTGATCTGTAGCAGGCCATAATTTGCATTGCAGATTTGCCTGATGTTAGTTGCACATGAATGATCTCAGAGGTATCATGCTGCGCCACTAACCTGGAGGTGTAGTTATCCTTAATGAATATGGATACACCCCCTCCTTTTGTGTTTCGGTCCGTATTCTGTGGCCAAAACGTGTGGTATGAGTTGTAGCCCGGTAATGCTGGGGTGCTCTCTGGAGCCTTCATAAGTTCATAGGTTCATAGGTTGATACTAGGCTATCTGCCCTAGGGCATTTATAAGCCTAGCCAGAGTATGTTTGGCTTTCGCCACCCTTTTAGATTAGTTGACTGTGCTTCTGTATAGTAGGTCACAGAAGGTAGCCCTTTTAAGGTTTGTTTACTGTACCTCTGTCAAGCAGCGACACAGAAGAGAACCAGGTTTCAGTTACTGCACAGATGTCGACATTCTCCTTACTGAGGAGTGCTTTGAGTGCGTGCATTTTGAGATTTAAACTCCTGGCTTTGAGTAGCATAACCCTTAGTTTTTTGTTAATTGCGCTGTTTACGGAGGTGGGTTTGACTTTTGAGCCTTGCCTAAAAAAGGCTCTATGGAGGCAGCAAGAGCTTTGGCCAGTATTTGAAAGCCTAGGGGTGACAGGTGCAAGCCGTGTCTTGCGAAGCAATGTGGCTTGTCGATCATGTCATCCCAGGCTGACAGACACTGGATCCCCTTTGAATGACACCAGAAGCTTAGCCAATTGTTGAAATTGATAATTTTTTCTTTATACTGAGGTATCATTCTTGGTGAGTGCAGGATGCTACTCAGGGTCAGGGTCATACCAGCTTGGGCTACATGATCAGAGCTCTTCCATGTCTCTTTTCATATAGTCCAGGGAGGTATGTCTCAGGTCATTCACACCAACATGAACAACGACAGAGTCATATTTGTACTTGTTCTGGAGTGATCTGAGTGCTTGTGTTATGAGGCGGATTCTGGCTCCCGACAGGCAGCTAACAGTAACCTTCTGCTTGTCCAGCCTAGTGAGTGGGACGTCAGTGTGCCTGACTATAGAGTCACCAATTACTAGTGTGTTAGGTATGTTATTTCACCTTAAGGGCTGTGATTGTGCGGCACACTGATTTTCTGTTTTATGTGTTGTCTGGTCTGTGACGGGAAGTGCAGGTTGTTTGGGTGTCTGCTTTGGAGGTCTCTGATGCTTTTGCAGGTTTTTATTTAGAGCATCCGAGTATGATTTTGTGTATTTATGTGTATTTTTTGCCAGTGCTGTTTTAGTAGGTCTGTGTGCGGCTGGAGTTATGGTGCAAGTGTTAACCTTCTCCTCTTGACTGTCTGTTCCAGTCTTGGGTGGAGACAGCTTAGCTTGCAGTTTGGCTGTATAATTGTATCTCTCGCATATATTAGTGTTTTGTGGTAGGAGGAGAGGGTTGTCTGTGTACATGCGGCAGTTGTAACATTGCTTCAGGATACCCAGATACACCAGCTGGACTGGAGAGTACACCTGAAGTTGCCCTTTGGTCATGCTTGAACAGTAGGGTGAGCTGCTTAGTCGCTTGGTTGGTGAGGGGTGAATAAAGAGCCTTGCCCTGCTGGGCAATCAGTGTCAGGGTATATTACTGCTTGCTATTAGGTCTGAGCAAGTGCTGGGCTGTAAGTTGCTTTTTGAGTGCTTAGGTTGAGAGTTAGACTAGTTTCAAGGGGAAAAACTGAAGAGGAGGCTTAGTGGAGGCGGGAATAATTTAACCATAGCTAACCGGCACTGCCCGGTGCGCAAAACCGTGCAAACACAGTTTTTATAGTAGGGAAATGAAAGAGATAGAAATTAGCCCAAAATGGCCAATAAACTATTAACATCTGGGCTGGAACCACTTCTCCAGGGACAGATAGGCTGCTCAAAGCTCCCCTCTCACACAGAACAGAGAAACTTCCTTCTATCCAAGTAAGGTATGGGCAACTCAGAAACTAGTATCACAGTCCTGAATTCAGCATTAGTCTGAAAACTGGACTATACTAGCTTAGAAAGGTGGGAAACAAGGAATTTGTTTTTTTTGTTTTTTTGAAAAGATAAGGCAAAAACAGTAAAAAATACACTTAAAACAGCTTTAAATGACTACAAACGATCAGAAAAGGCTCTCGCACTTTAGTGTGTAGCCTACAACAGTTAAACAAATTATTTAAACAAAAAACAACTTTTTAAAAGTGCAGGCAGTCAAATAAGTACAATATGTGAAAAAAAACAAGCTTTTAAATCACAATAAATGCTGGAAAATCTGCGTTTAGGGGGAAAACAGTTAAGTACAGCAAGAAAGTACAGAAAATTGATAATCACTCCAAAGTCTCTCTTCTAAGCTAGAAGCTTTGTATCAGTTTAAGGCTTTCTAGTGCTACCCAGTAGGTTAGTTACAGGAAAGATGGGAAACATGCGCAGTGTGGTCTTTTAAACCAGAAAGTTGAAAGAGACAGACAAACTTGTCCAAATGGTCAATAAACTACAATTTCTGGGCCAAGTACCTCTCCTCTAATGGTAGATAGGCTACCTAGGGCTTACCACTCCCACTGATAAGCTAGAAGGCTTTCCTCCAACACAGAAAGTCTTGCGGGGCTCAGAAGCTTACCAACAGTCCTGGATACAGCAACTCTGTATCTGGACTAGGCTAGTTACAGGAAAGGTGGGAAACAAGCGCAAGTGTGGCTTTTAAAGCAGAACGTTGAAAGAGATGGAAAAAAACTGCTCAAACAGCCAATAGCTACAATTTCTGGGCCAGGGACCACTCCTCTTGTGGTAAATAGGCTACCTGATGCTTACCACTCCCATTGATAAGCTAGAAGGCTTCCCTCCAACACGGAAAGGCTTGGGGGGCTCAGAAGCTTACAAAGAGTCCTGGATATAGCAAATCTGTACCTGGACTAGACTAGTAACAGGAAGGGCAGAAAACAAGCGCAAACACAGGCTTTTAAATCAGAAGGTTGAAAGAGATGGAAAAGCTTCCCAAACGGCAAATAGCTACAATTTCTGGGCCGGGAACCACTCCTCTTGTAGTAGATAGGATACCTAATGCTTACCACTCCCACTGATAAGCTAGAAGGCTTCCCTCCAACACAGAAAGGCTTGGGAGGGGGGGGTTCAGAAGCTTACAAAGAGTCCTGGATACAGCAAATCTGTACCTGGACTAGACTAGTTACAGGAAAGGCAGGGAACAAGTACAAACATAGGCTTTTAAGCCAGCAAGTTGAAAGAGATGGAAAACTGGCCAAAAGGCCAAATAAACTACAATTTCTGGGCCAAAACTCACTCTTCCCATGGAGGATAGGCTACCTAGTGCTTACCACTCCCACTGATAAGCTAGAAGGCTTCCCTCCAACACAGAAAGGCTTGGGGGGCTCAGAAGCTTACCAGCAGTCCTGGATACAGCAAGTCTGTATGTGGATTTGTTAATTTAATTGCATTTATTTGAACTGTATTTGCCGTAGTGTTGCTACACACTCGGGTGTGCTGGCCTGCACTACAATTTGAATTGTATTTACTGGTGTTTTACCATCTTATCTGTAACAAAAAAAAAAATTATAAGCTTGTTTCCTGCCTTGTTGCTTTAATTAATACCCACGGGATTGTTGGCCCTTCACCAATTCTTCCTGAACTGCAGCATTGAATAATTATCTTTGTATCTCTTTATCTATGACTGTAATCTTAAAATTTCTTGTCAGTTCCTTTAATTTTGTTTAATGCATTTGACCAATTACATTTTCTTTGTGCACTTATTAGTTTCAAACAGTGTGTTTCATTTGGGTCTATATTACTTCCTCGAAGAGGCGTTCTATCAAACGCCTCCTCATTGACCCCTAAACCACAAACTCTGAAAACACCGAATTTCCACATCAGCGATTTCTTTCCCTGGGATAGAAATTGCTTGCCCTACAAATACCAACACATCACCACAAACATTACAAAGTGGGGGGCTGTGCCCCCCCCACACCCTCCCCTAACTAAATATACCAACTCCGTGATCGCACTACAGTGGGGAAAACGGCAAACTGACAAGGATGGCCAAGCGATTTCTTTCCCAGAGAAAGAAATCCTGATGTGACCGTTCATTGTTTTCACAGTCCGCGGTTTAAGGGTCAATGAAGGGGCGTTTGATGGAATGCCTCTTCGAGGAAATAATATAGACCCCATTTCATTTAGGCTGAAAATACTTTTGTAGCTTTTCTAGTATATCTGCAAAACCTGTTGTTAGGTTCTCACATGGCCTTATATATCTGCCAAACAGGTCCCTAATTCTTAAGTCACGTGTAGTAAATAGACTTTACATCTTTCATTTGTTATATTTATTGATGTGACATAATTGTTAAATCTGGATATCCATTTCTTTTGGTGTAGCCTTGACTTAAAATATATCACAGCCACAATGATATATGAGTAAGTGTGGTCTATTTAATCTAGTAACATTTTTTTAAATGTAGTTCATACTGGAGACTGTCTTGTCTTCCTTTCTCTGTGAGGCAACTGATATACCGGTTTCCCCATCATTTCTTTTGATTTGGCTTACTTTTATCATTTTTAAAATGAACTGTTTTAACTTTAGTGCCTGTCTAAAGGTCACTTTTCTGGCTGTGCCGGTCTAAAGGTCACTTTTCTGGCTGCAGGCTTCTGGGCACACATACTATCAGCTTTAAAACTAATAAGAAAAATATCATATTTTGCAATTGTTTCAGTACTTTAAAAGTTTTGTTTTCATCACCAATTTCTAATTGTAGTGTCTGAATGTGTATTTTATTTTCTGCCAATAGGTGAACCAATGTGTTGCACACAGTACACAACACCAGAAATATTAAATGTCATGCTGGGGATGGGAGGCTATTTATAAGTAGTGAAAAACATGCTTAAGTCTACGTTACTTGAAAGAGCATTGTTAATTAACAAAACATTCCAAACAGATGTGTGAATGATCATACCAAAGAAAAAAGCCAAACTGTCAAAACAGAACTCAACCTTAATAAAACAGGTTGTAATTTCCAGGCACATATATCTACAATGAAACACCAAAAAACCCCCCAAAAAAATCCATAGATCAGTTATGCTAATGCCTAATTTAAAAGTGGTGCCATCTTTGAATATTCACCTATGTATCCCTTCCACTCACAGTACATCGATAGTGTCTATGTGGAGATTGTGCTCATCTGCTCTCTCCCCTGTTCCTGCACTCTTTCTCTGACTCCCAGACCAAGGCAAAACAATTATTGGCTATTCTATGGGAATCTGACCTTCCTAGTCCTGCAAAGCGTACCTCTGGAGACTGAAAAGAAACTCTCTCCCCTGTTCCTGCCTTCTTTCTCTGACTCCCAGACCAAGGCTTGACAATTATCGGCTATTCTATGGGAATCTGACCTTCCTATTCCTGCAAAGCGTACCTCTGGAGACTGAAAAGAAACTCTCTCCCCTGTACCTGCCCTCTTTCTCTGACTCCCAGACCAAGGCTTGACAATTATTGGCTATTCTATGGGAATCTGACCTTCCTATTCCTGCAAAGCGTACCTCTGGAGACTGAAAAGAAAGTATGACTAACTACTCCACTGTTTAAGTGTAAATATAACTTAAGGCCTATCTAAATTCATTTAGCCTATTTCCTCACTGAAATAGAGGTTCTCTGTCACCAGTGCGAGCACAGTATCATTGAGACACTGATGTCCTTTACTGACCA
Organism: Protopterus annectens; assembly: GCF_019279795.1. Taxonomy (NCBI): domain Eukaryota; kingdom Metazoa; phylum Chordata; order Ceratodontiformes; family Protopteridae; genus Protopterus; species Protopterus annectens. The sequence continues at coordinate 737,359,312 of NC_056741.1, read as the reverse complement.
TGATCCCCTAACTACAGTCTGAGATCTCACTACCCCCAATAAAATACTATATAACTAACTTCCTGCAATTAAACAGAATAATTTCCAATATCTTTAAGAAATCCTGAGCTAATCTGGAAAAGGGCTGACTAATAGTTTTTTTTCACATTCAGCAGCTGCTCGGTAGGGCCCCGCTGCATTCGCCCTCGCTACACTTGAGCTCACTTCACTCCTCTCTCACCCCCATTCCCACCCACCCCATATAATTTCCTTTATACTTATCCACCTAAACTACACCCCTTCCAACTCCTCCCCTGCCCCACCCAACTACTTCCTTAATGACATCTCTTCCCCTATAGTACCTTCATACACCTCAACTTTCCCACTTTTTACACATACTCTATCTTCAAATCATGCCTTTCAAGCCTCAAGCCTTACTCCTGATACCTAATACTTTACTTCTTATACCTCCTCACATCCTATCACACACATCTACCCCCACACTACTTCTACCCAACAAAGAGTACTCTACATCCAAATACCAAACCTGAGACTCCTCTGCAAACCAGTCCTTATATCCCAAACTATGCCACTCCCCTTCCTAAAATAAAATTATCTCCCTCCCTCCCCAACCACATCTAAGCAGAAAAAGAATGTCTCCCCATTTAAACACTTACTCTACTTCAAACCACTACTACTATCAGGAGACATCCATCCTAACCCAGGCCCCTTCCAACCTACCATAAATAATAATCCTGTTGTACAAATATCTACTAACCTCACCCCCTTAAAAAGCATGCATCTTTCTGCTCTATCAACCTCAGGAGTGTAGTAAATAAAGTACAGGACTTCCATGCCTGGTTAGCTAACTATACCCCTGACAGTCACCCTAACTGAAACCTGGCTGAAACCATATAATAAAGATAGTGAAATTACCCCACCTGGCTATAACATCTTACGACTTGATAGACAAAAGAAGAGAGGAGGAGGGGTAGGCATACTCTTCTGTGACCACCTCTCAATAACCACTCCAAACCTCCCTCTACCCACTTTCTCTACAGCTGAACTCCTATTTACCAATATTAAACTTAACAACTTTACCACCATAACTGTTGTAGCAATCTACACCCCCCCAGTGATAATCTTAGTATACTTGAGAACATCCTATACCACCTCTCACAGACCATCCATAATGAAACCATCATTCTAGGAGATGTAAACATAGATTGGCTTACAATTCAAACTCCCCATACTATCTCTTGTATCAGCCTACATGGATTTGAGCAACTAATCACTTCCCCTACCCATATTAGCAAGTCACACCTGCCACAGCCTCTCCTGGATTGGATTTTGGTGTCTTATCCCCCAAATTACCACAACCCTCACACTCTAACAAATTCCCTTAGTGACCACTGCCCTATCATAGTAACTAGACACACTCCCCATTTCACCAGACCTTTCAAGTTTATCACCTCCCACAAAACCTCATCCTTTAGTCTAGACTCTTTCATAGACCAACTCTCTAATATTAACTTGTCCCATCTCACTACACTCCCCTTAGACGAGGCTGTCCACTCCTTCAACTCTACCTTTATAAACATCCTCAACTCCCTAGCTCCCCTCCGTACTATCAGAATCAAAGCAAACAGCGCTCCTTGGCTGACCAAACCTACTAGAGCTTTGATGAAAAGACGTGACAAGGTATGGAAATTATGGACCAAAACTAAGACCCATTCTCTCCTACAGACCTACAAAGAACTTAGAAATCAAATAAAGAAAATTATCAACAAAGACAGGATCAACTTCTATGCAAACCCTCCCACTACCCTAAAATCTGACCCTAAAAAATTCTGGAACTCAGTCAATCATATACTGCATCCAGGAAATCCTTACCCTCCTAACCTATGCCCAAATAAAACTTTTGAAGAAACTGCCATCAAATTTAACAATCATTTTATTAACTCAATAACTACCACAATTAATGACCTCCCCACTAGTAAAAATACTAAAAACCCCACTTTCTCATCTTCCCCTCCTTCTCCTTCTAACTCTTTCTCTCTTACATCCACCTCAACTAAATATATTAAATCTCTACTCTCTAAACTCAAACTCTGCTCTCCCATCAGCTGGTGACCTACCCTCTTACTTCCTGCATATAGCTGCTGAACCCCTAGCCTATCCAGTATCCATCCTGATCAACCGATCTATGTCTGAATCATACGTTCCATCAATATGGAAAACTTTCTACACATAACCCATACATAAAGGAGGTAATTCTTCTGATATATCAAACTTCAGACCAATTGCTATACTGTCTCCCCTCTTCAAGATTCTTGAGAGATGCATTCACAAGCATATACCTTCTCCAACAGAACCTCCTAACACACACACAACATGGATTTTGTCCCAAACACAGCACTACAACTACACTAATATCCTTCATCAATACTATATCACTGGCCCGTGACAATAATAAACTAGCCTCATGTCTGTTCCTCGACCTGTCCAAAGCCTTTGACACTCTCTCCCATCCCCTCCTCCTATGGGTGTCCCCCAAGTTTCCATACTGGGGCCACTGCTCCTCAATATTTTCACCAACCTACTTTACACTTCTTGTCCCAGCTCCACACTTGTACAATATGCTGATGATTCTACAGTCATAACCATTGCTGACAGTCCATCTGACCTTCACTCTACTACCCAAGCATCATTCAACACCATAGAGACATGGCTTTGTGACAACAAATTAATTTTCAACCCTAAGAAAACTAAGTTCCTACTCTTCCACCCAAAAAACCTCATCAGTCTCAAAACTACATTTTCCATCCTATCTAGCAATAATACTGTCATTACCGCTGACCCTAGCACTAAACTGCTAGGAGTCATAATAGATGATCAGCTTAAATTTGATCTCCAAATCACCACCTCTATCAAAAAGACTCACCAGAAACTGGGACTCCTTTAACAAAACAAAAGTCATTTAACTAACTCAGTCAGAATAACTCTCTCCCATGCATTTATTCTTCCCACCCTCCTTTATAGCTCTCAGTTATATACAAATCTTAACAGCACACTCATAACCAGACTTGAAACTACATATAATAAAGTTGCCAGATTTTCTGCAAACCACACCTACAAGTCACACCATTGCCTATCTCTTAAACAATTGCAGTGGCTCGAATGCCCTCATTTGCTGCTACTACAGCAGCTGTTAATTATCCACTCCATCCTCTATCTACCATCTTTCTGCCCTAGCCTTCTATCAATTATAACTAAATATTCCCCAACCAGGACATTACGTAGCTCAGACCAAGACTTCCTACAAATCTATAAACCCAAAACCAAAACAGAGTGTTTACTCTATAACTATAACCCTGCTACAACTTGGAACCAACTACCCCTAGAAATTAGGTCCCTTGACCAAACAAAACATTTCAAACTAGCCACTCAGGAATACCTAATAAATAAATGGTCCTGCCATTGTAGTCATCCTCCCTGAAACTACCTAACCCTAGCTTGTGTCTCTCATCCCTCCTTTCTTTTCCACTGTCTATCTTAATATTCATCTACCTCTCTGTCTCGTTGCTTAACCTCTATATTACCTTACTACTCCATCTGTACCTATACGGTATATAACTACTTAGGAATAATGAACACTGTTTTCCCTACATGACATTGTACCTAAGTTTTTCTTGTAAGAATTCTGACATTGTACTCTACTGCTTTTCTGTATGATTTATTGCAAATGCTTTTTCCAGTTTGATCTCTAACATTGTACCCAACTGTTTTCTGTAAAATGTTATTGTAAAATGTTACTTCTCTAACTAACTGTTTAGCTGCCAATGTAATTTTCTTTCTGACTGTATGTAAAATGTTAATACTAATTGTGGAGCTTTTCTCCTCGGGTCTCCGCTGAAAATGAGTTAACGTTCAGCTGGACTAACCCGGTTAACAAATGTAAAATAAATAAATAAAATAAATAAAAGAATCATTAGACATTCATTTTGCATCCTGGATATTTAAACAGCCAATCACATTATCACAACTGAGGTCTAGGATGAAACTGGACTTCCAAGAGGAGACGTGATACCTTTCACATCTCTTTTGGGTGTTTGGCCATGGAAAAAGCCTCATAGCCCATGCAACTTAAATACTACTGTGACACACCTGGCCATAGCTTTCTTGTTAAGCCTGTTAATTTCAGAACATCAAATGATCGCCTTTGATACATCTTGCAGCACCTGGCTTCACCATATGGGAAATATTGATTTAAACCTCTGAGTGAAATATAGGTTCTTAGTATCTTCTGAGGGACATCTTCTGTCTGCCTGCCTATCTATCTATCTATCTATCTATCTATCTATCTATCTATCTATCTATCTGCCACATTTACATTTGATAACCATGAATGTCCAACTGGGCAATGCTCATTTTCACTGGATTCCTATGGAGAAAGCTCCAGAACAACTGTTAGAAAGACTTAAATAGTTGTTAATCAAAAACAATAAAAATGGCTTTTGTACCACTGCTGAAAAAAGCATCTGACACTAAATAAAAAAAAAAAATAGATAAATAAACAAAACAAGAACCAACATAGAAGAGTATCCTTGTTAACATTTCAAACCCTTAGGCTCCTAAGCTGTTGGTCCACATGAATGAAAACTGTTGTCCTTTATTACAGTGGCAAACACTTTTGTTTGAACCAGCAGACTTCACTGAATGAAAGAAAAAAGAAGTTATGTACTCATCAAACGTTCCATGTTTGTTGACTATCTCACCGTTCATTCTTAAAATGATGGGTTCGGAGTTGATTCTCGGCTCCAACTCGGCCTAATACACAGCTGAAGGACTCCAACTTGCCTCTGGCAAGTAGGTATCCCATAATGCAGTGGTGTAATTCCCCAGATCTTGTTTGCTGATACTACTAAATGAATTGTAAAGAACTATATGCATATATTTTTTATATATATATATATATATATATATATATATATATATCTATATACAAAAATATATGCTATCCCCAATGGAAGGAGAAACAAACTGAAACAAAGAACTCCTGAAGATAGTAAAACATCCACCAGGTCCACAAGGAGTCTTTGGAAGGGGGAAGGAGGGAGGGTTCGTGAGAATGAATGGCAAGATCGACAACAAACATGGAACGTTTTGGTGAGTACATAACTTCTTTATGTTACGTTGTCCTATCTCGCCTTCATTCTTGCAATGAAGGGACAGCGTCCCTAGCACCTTTTCCCTGGGTGGCTCACGAGAGTACACCTTTAAGCACTGTGGAACCAAAGGAGGCCCTGTCCCTGGAGGCCAAATCCACTTTGTAATGCATGATAAATGTATGAGGAGTGGTCCAGGTAGCTGCTGCTCAAATATTATCCATAGGAATTCTGGCTTGAAAGGCAGAAGACGTAGTCATTGCTCTAGTGGAATGAGCCTTCACTTTAAAAGGTAAATCTCTGTTATTTGAGGTATAAATGAATGTAATGCAGTTTGAGAGCCCGTTGGAAAGAGTAGTTTTTGAAACTGAGCTTGCAAGGATACCCTATCGTTATGAAATATCAAATATGGTGGTTTAATAGATAGAGCTTGCAACTCTGATACTCTTCTAGCAGATGTTATAGCCACCAGAAAAATTGTCTTCCAGGAAAGGAACTTGAGGCGTGAAGATTATGAGGGTTCAAAAGGTGGTAACGTCAGGTGAGCTAGAACAAAATTTAAATCCCAAGGAGAAAGGAGTTCCTTAAAGGGAGGTCTTAATAAGGAGGTACCTTTCAAGAAGGCTTTACACAACCTGTGTGACATTAAGTTCGAGGTAGAATTACCAATGTGGAAGTTTGAGATTGCAGCAAGTTGTACTCCGATGGTTGCTGCAGCTGAATCTTGTTGGAAGAGTTCCACCAAAAGTTCCAAAATAGAGTGGATGGGCACAGAAAAGGGACTGATGTTCCTGTTTTGAGCCCAGAGGGAAAACCTTTTCAATTTTCTAGAATACAGTTTTCTGGTGGAAGCTTTATGAGAGGACATTAAGATATGTTTAACTGTAGGAGTGAAATTCTGAAGCCTGACTAGATTGGGAAGTGGAGCAGCCAAGCTGTCAATTTTAGGGTGTGGAGAGAAGGATGAAGCGCACCTGACATATGTGTCAGTAGGTCTGGAACTGGGTCTCCCCTGGAGGGGGGATTAGGGTAAAGTAGTTGCTGCACTTGGCAGTCATGGGAGTGGCAAAAAGATCACAGCAAGGCAGACCCCAAGTTCAGAAAATCCTTTCTGCTACATTCTGATTGAGAGGCCACTCATGAGGCATTAAAATTGCCCTGTTCAGCTTGTCTGCAATCATGTTGGACTTCCCCAGAATGTGCTTTGCTATTAGAAAGCACTGGGAAGAAACTGCCCATTGCCAAACTCTTAGGGCCTTGTGACAAAGAGGGTAAGACCTGGTTCCCCTCTGCTTGTTTATGTACCAGACCACAGACATATTTTCTGACTGTATCGCAATTGTCCCCCGAGGGAGAGAGTTGTGAAGTACTTGCAACACAAGAAGCACTGCTCTCATCTCTAGGACATTTATATGCAAGTGAACCTCGTGTTCTTGCCATGTACCTTAACTGTTCTCCCAAGATAATGCCCCCCCACCCTATTTGGGAAGCGTCCGTGGTCACCGTAGCTATGGGTTGTTGTGGAACAAAGGGTCTCTCTATGGTTACATGGCTGGAGTGTATCCACCAACTTAAGTCGTTTTTGCAAGATTTCATTATCCTGATCGGGTGGGACATAGGAAGTTCTTGAAGTGACCATTGGGAGAACAACAGCCATTGCATTATCCTCATGTGCATTCTAGCAGGAGGAACTAGTGTTATTGTGGAAGCCATTGTCCCTAATAATCTTAGAACTATTTTTGCTTTCACTGTGGATTTGTGAAGAAAATAAAGTATCTGTTGTCTGAGTGCTGCAACTCTGTCTGTTGGAAGATGTGCTACCATAGAAGTGGTGTCTAGATTTGTGCCTATAAATGTAATATGTTGACAGGGCAACAAGGCAGATTTTTGAAAGTTGACTGTAATACCCAACTAAGCACAAACGTCCAAAGTCAGATCCCTGGCTTGTTGGAGTAGATGCTTGGTGGTGGCAGATAGGAGCCAGTCATCTAGATAGGGAAACACTCAAAATCCTAGATGCCTCAGGTGAGCCGTGACTACTGCCATGTATTTGGTGAACACTCTGGGGGCTGTAGTGAGACCAAAGGGCAGAGCTCTGAACTGATAATGACTGTCTCCCAGCCGGAAGCGTAAGTACCTTCTCGATGTCCTGTCCATTTGCATGTGGTAGTAAGCATCTTGAAGGTCTATCGAACACATCCAATCGTCTTTCCCTAAAAAGGGACGTATAGACTGCAGTGTCACCATTTGGAAGTTTGACTTCTTGACAGATTTGTTTAATTTGCTTAGGTCTAAAATGGGTCTCCAGTCCCCTGTTCTTTTAGGCACCAAAAAGAATCTTGAGTAAGTTCCGAATCCTAGGTGGTCTGCGGGGACTTCTTGGATGACTCTTTTGTGCAGCAACTTTTGAATCTCTATAGTTGCTTGCTCCCTTAGATTGGTTGGGACATCTGGGATTGTTCTGGTCTGTGGAACAGGACTGGAGAAGGGAATGTAATATCCTCTGGATATTATTCTTAGTACCAACTTGTCTCTTGTGATAGTTTGCCAGGCTTCTGGGTACATGGATAAACATCCCCCGACTGCCTCTAGAGTAGAGCAGTCAGGCCTCCTTTCAGGAGCACTGATAAGGGCGTCCACAAAAGGAATCAAGGTCACCCTGGTTCTGCGGGCCCCCTCTGCCTCTGGAGCAGCATCTACCATTGTTACCTCTCCTTCTTCCCCTGGGGAAGGAATCACCCCATGTGTCCTGGAAAACTCACTGTGATCTTTTGAACCACATTTTCCCACTCTTCTGACCTTTAGGATAAGGTCTTGAAGGTACGTAAAAATGTACTCCAATGGCAGAGAGAGTTTTTCCTTCCTGCTCGCATTGGGTGAGAGTGTCTTTTACTTTTGTTCCAAAGAGTGAGGAACCATCAAAAGGGGCATTAGTAAAAGTAGACAAAGGGGTCCGCAAAATTGCAGAAGTGTATCCAGGAGTGTCTCCTAAGGGAAACTCTGGAACCCGCTGCCCTGCTCGCTCCATCGGCTGCGTAGGATATCAGCCTCATGGAGGAGTTGACGATGGAATTTAAGGTGGATAGCTGGGAGGAGACCTTCTCATTCACCCCCGCAGCTAATGTACCTTGTAGAGTATCTCCTAGCTCTTTCAGGAGATCTCTTTGTAGCCTTGTAAAGTGAGTTAGGTAGTTCAGGGATCGGAGTGTAAACGTCGTGGACGAAAAGACATGCTTCCCGTATCTGTCCATCGTTCGAGAGTCTTTATTCAGAGGATGAACAGATGAGGATGTCTCTGAAAGTTCCTTCTTGGTGGCTGCTGACACCACCATAGCATCTACAGGTACCCCCCCTAGTGAGGAAATCCTTCCCCGAAGGAGCTGATAAGAATTTGTTTGGCCTCTGAGGGGCTGGTTCCATTGTGTCAGGTGAATGATTTTAAGAATGATTCATTCTTGAAAAAGAGTTTCAACTCAAAACTTGAAGTAATAAACCTTGTTTTACATGGATGGTCGTGCTGTGCCTTTTTGTTACTGGAGCTGCATGGGCAGACAGCACACTCCTCATCAGCTCAAAGGTGGATCCCACCAGCTCCAAAGACTCACTCAGCTCCGAGGAGACAGAGGAAGGCACCAGAACCAGTGAGATCGGACCCGAGGCTGATGTAGGAGCCATGCTAAGTGGGCCGACGCTCCAAGGGGCAGGCTCGGCACCAAGGATGATTGGGGCCAAGAATCCCCCTTGCGTCCAACCAGGGATCTCCCAGACTCTCCAGATGGCAATGAAACTGTCTGAACAGAAGTCAGCTCCATGAACACCAAAGGGGGTCTCGAAATCGATGGCTCTACAGTAATTGGTACAAAGCACTCCGGCTTCAAAGGTCCAGCTTGGCTAGAAGGAGGAACAACAGTGGGTATGACTGGTATAGTAGCCTCCGGGACCAAATGGGACCAAATAGGTCGGAGCCAAAAATAATTTAGTTAGCGCCGGTGACTAAAAGAGTTGGCGCACCACCCGTTCCACATCATCGTCAGATAAGCTCCTGGAGGATAGTGATGGAGAACGAGATCTGTGCAAAATGGGAGATCTCAGTGTCAGGGAAACCAGTGAAATATCCATGGACTGGCTCCGAGAAGAGGTATCTTGCAGATCCGAAGGCTTTGGAACTGAAGAACCAGGCTTGTCAATCAGTATAACCTCCGATGACTCTGAGGACTGTAGAGCCGAGGAGGTAGTGGCCTTAGAAATTTTTGGTAACTTGACTGGCGGCTCTGACTGAGCCAATGTAGCAGGTGATTGTCTCTTCTGAGGTTTGTCCTTTTTTGAAGGAGAAGAAGAAGAGGAAGAACTGTGGATAGCTTCCTCAAAAGTTGGCTTTAAGAGCCCTTTAAGAATCAATTTGGTTCTCCTTTCTTGTAAAACCCTGGCACTTAAGGAATGACAAAATGTGCAGTCCTCTTGTAATTCAATAGCTCCAAGGCAATACACACATATGACATGACAGTCTGTGATAGACATTTTTTGTGAACACTTCTGAGATTTTTTGAAGCCCGAAGGCCTATGTTCCCTCTCTTTTGGGTCTTTGGATATGATAAAGATAAGACCACAATATAACAATAAGAAATTTAACTTAGCTAACTACAGGAAATACTAAGGAGACAGACAACAAGGGAATAAAATAGGGCCTCTAACTCAAACGGCCCTATTTCCCAGAAAAACAACAGACTAACTACAAGCCCTCTAACTAACACAGGTGAAGACCTCTCTAACTTAAATGAGCTACTATTTATCTACGACAAGACACAATAACGAACAAGCACTACAAGGGATACAGTAAGGCCTAAGAAATGACGACCAAAAGCAGCACCAAAGGGAATAAAGCTATAACAATTTAGGTATTACTAAATTCGAAAGTTAACTATATAACTACAATGCAAAAATACTTCTATTATATTATAGAAAAAGATTACAAGTTCTAAAGGAAAAATGAAGAAAATTTTTCACAACTTAGCCACGGCCAAGATGAGCACATCCAACCTGGGTCCCCAGGTCCCTGATAACCTCTTGGGAATTACACCACTGCATTATGGGATCCCTACTTGCCACGAGCCAAGTTTGAGTCTTTTAGCTGTGTATTCAGCCGAGTCAGAGCCGAGAATTGGCTCCGAACCCATCATTGTAAGAATGAAGGTGAGATAGGACAACATAACATCCACAGTTAAACCAAATGATGAACTAGAATGTGATCTCCAGTAGAATATCAAAGGAAATACTCTTCAACATGTGGAATCTGTTTAAGCAAATTCAGACTAATTAATCTGTTAAAATCTTACCACTCAGGTAAACAAAACTATATGTTGAAAAGGGCTGCAACTACACAAGCGATGTTTTCCCATAAGGGTGTCTCTAACCAAGTTTGTGGCCCTTTATTTCCATGCAGCTAATGTGGAGGTTAATGTTAGATTTCCATAATCAGCCAGGGAGGTACACTTGGATCTCATTACCATTCAGATGATATCAGTATGCAGGGGGGGGAACCCAGCGAAACTAACATTGAAAAGCAGAATGCATAGTGAGTGTTTCTGTCTTAGGAAAGGGGGTGTCACATGTAATGGATTGTTAAGGAGATAGCTGGGGCAGTGGAATGGACAGGGTGAGAGTTACTAGGTTCAGTGGTGATAGGAACTGCTATCAGTGGGTGATTGGCAACTAATCTTTTACTTTGCCACTGCTTATTTATTGGTTAGGACAACTCATCTTTATTTTTGGGGTTGTCCTCTTATATGCAAGAAGGGATAGCTGAGAAAGGCAGGCTTTATTTGAATTGATCTGAGCATTTAAATGGGGAGCAGGGACACCCTGTTGTTAGACCAACAGAAAACAAGGATATATAAAATGTGGCAGTTGAGGAGGCTAGGAGATTACTACAGCCTACTTAACTACTACATAGCTCTCACTTCCACTGTAATGAAGTGCTTTGAAAGACTTGCCAAGGAATATATAACATCAAGACTTCATGCAACTTTTGATCCATTTCAATTTGCATACCGAACTAATTGCTCCATGGTAGATGCTATTTTATTGACACTTTGCTTATCTCTGGCTCTCATGAAAAACAAAAGCTGCTATGTATGTATGCTATTCATAGACTTCAGCTCTGCCTTCAAACCAGTCATCCTCTGCCATTTGATAAAGAAACTGGCTCAACTAGGTGTCAGCACACCACTGTGCAATTGGATAGTAGACGTCCTCATAGATAGACCCCAGACAGTATGCGTTGACAAGAACACATCAGAGAGCATCATTATGAACACTGGGGTACCACAGGGTTGTGTCTTGAGCCCCTTGCGGTTCACTTTGCTGACCCATGACTGCATTGCCAGGTACAGTTTTAATCACATAATTAAGTTTGCAGATGACACAACAGTTGTGGGTCTCATCAGCAATGATGATAAAACAACCTACCAAGAGGAGGTTAAGCAACTGATTGTGTGGTGCAACAACAATAACCTGGCACTGAACATAAACAAGACCAAGGAGATAATTGTTGACTTCAGAAGGCACCATGGAGTGCACTCTCCACTCATAATACACAGAGAAACTGTGGAGAGGGTAAAAAGCACCAAGTTCTTAGGGGAACATATCACAGAGGACTTGTCATGGTCCATAAACACAAATTCCATTGTCAAGCGGGTGCAACAGTGTCTCCATTTTCTGCAAAGAATGACAAGAGCAAACCTGCCACCTCCGGTTTTCACAACCTTCTACAGAGGCACTATAGAAAGCATCTTGTCAAACAGTCTTTCTGTATGGTATGGAAACTGCTCTGCTTTGGATCGGAAGTGTCTCCAATGGGTGGTGAAAATGGCTGAGAAAGTTATTAGGACCACTCTTCTATGTATTCAAGACCTATACTTGTCTTGGTGTCTCAGGAGAGCCACTAAAGAGTCAGAGACTTCACTCACCCCGCCCATGAACTGTTTTTTTTTTCCTATCATCTGGCAACCACTATCGCAGTATGCAGTGCAAAACTACTCAACTCTACTAATAACACACATGTTGATGGCCATCAGGTGTAGCAAATATTTGTGTTGATGAGAACTTATATTTTGTGCAATAACTCAAATGCTAGTATCAACTCATAGTTGGTGGAATAAACCAACCGATGCAAAACTAGCTTTCTTTTGCAATACTGATAACTGTTTTAAATTCTGTGCAATAATGTACTGTTTAGATTCGTAAAATGTTTTGGGTGTTACTTCTGTAACGGTTTGCTGTAATGTAGCAATCTCTGTTGAAATGCTTCTTGTGATGTTTTGCACATTGAGTCTAGAGGAGCGCAATTTCATTCAGGTTGCACTGGTGTGCAAAGTCTGAATGACAAAAATGTTTACCTTTGATTTTGACTAAAAAGACTTGCTCTTCCTCATAATCTCTACCCCCAAAACTCCTATTTCTGGCATAACTGAAATGCAATTTATTCAGGAAAAATGTATCTTTTGAGCAACAATGTTCTCCCACACACAGACTTTTCCCCCTGCAATTAAATATGAGCCTTCCGAAGACACTATTTAAGTTGCTAGAGAGTCAAAGTTTATTATTATTATTATTATTATTATGATTATTATATCTTTAATGGTAGTATTTCACAAAAGGCAGTAACAGTTTTTTTTTTATTTTTACTGAAGCTGAAGACTTCAGTGACATTTTGAATAACTTAATCACAGTTGTTCTTCCCTTCCAGTAATATAATTTCACTCCTGATAGTTTTACTAGGTACTGCCAAAGGGTAAGTGAGATATGGCTTCCCATTACATAGTCAGTGAATGTAGGCTTTTCCAAGCATTATGTCAAGGTGCCTGCTAAGCTGTACTGTGTTTGGTTAACATTAATGATGGGTGCATGACTGCTGCTCAGGAAGAGGAACATAATACATGCTTAGATCATGATTTAATTTTTGTGTTATTTAAGTCAAAAGAGTTGCATGTGACATTTCTTGTGATTTAATTATGTAGCCTGTTGTAAAAAAAAAAGAAAAATTCAGTTGTGCTTTTTCTCTTTGGAGATGAGTGTATATATAAAAAGTTTGAAAAGGTCTTCTCTTCAACTTTGCTGGGGGACAGAGGGCTACTCTGGCAGGGTAGGGCTGTTGGTACACAATTTCACAAATTCTGGCTACACCTGAAAATCCACAACTACTCTAGTCATGTTTTATCTTGCTCAAATTGGCATAAAAATCCTTCCTTCCGGAATGGTTCCACCTCCAACAAACTCCTTTTCCTCCCTTTTATACCATTTGATTCCTCTTGTAATAGAGACTTAGATTGACATATCCTCTCTGCTTTTTCCTAACTGAATTCTCTGCACAGTTCCACCCAAGCCTGGGTGTTCTTTAATGATCTTCTTTCATTTACTCTTTTGGTCCTGTTTCTCATTTGTATGTTCTACCTAATGTCCCATTTTGTATACCCTACATAAAGTCCTGGTCCATCCCATGTATGCAATGATGTCACTGCTGAACTTTCTACTGATAATCTACTGCTACATCCTCTATAGTTTGAGACAAAGTCCCAGTTGTCCACTGTGAGCTGTAGCGCTAGCCAGGGGCCCCTTCTGTCCTGCCAATATGTCAAAATGCTGCTCATTTCCACACCCCAGCTGATACCTCATTGATAAAGATTGCTATCTAACAACAAGTCTCCATTATCATGGCTCTATCTTCCTGTACCACAAAGCGGGCCATCCTTTTGTCATCTGGGCCTACATTGGCGCATATATGTGGATTTCATTTAGATCTAATATACTACCAAAAAAAAAACCTGCCATATCTGTTTCATCAGAATTGTAAACTATACAAAACAGACATGTTTCTCCCTGGAGCAAGACTCTTGCACCATCATCTCCCTAATCCATTCCTACATCTTCAACCCCGTTTTACATTTTTACACATGGGTCAGGGTGCCACTTCAACAGTGACAATTATCTAGAGCCAAGGTTTACACCACCAGGTGACTAGCCATGCCACAGTAGTTCTTCCACACCACACACTCACATGCACACACATACCTATGGCCAGTATAGAAGGTCCAGTCCACCTACTGCATGCTTTTGGAACATGGGAAAAAACTGGAGCACCCAGAGAAAACCATTGTGAAGACAGGGAGGACAAGCATACTCCACACAGTAGGCATCCTAGCTAAGAATCAAAGTGGGGAACCTTTGCTGTGAGGTGACAATCCTATTCACAGCACCACTGTGCCATTCCCTATCCTTCAACCCCCCCCATCTCTAAGTATGCATACTTTTAGATCACACAACAGTGAGAAGAAGGATTGTCCTTACCACCATTATTACACTTTCTCACTGAAAAACTAACCCATTTGGATAAAAAGAACTAGTTACAAAATTTATCTGATGAACACAGTTGTGATGAACAGATCATCAATTTATTTATTTATTTCATTTGTTAACCAGGTAGTGTCCAACTGGGCATGAAGCCCGTTTCAGCGGAGACCCAGGGAGAAAAGCTCCAAATCACAATCAAGCTATGAGGTATACATATACAGATGATATAGGATGAGCAAGAGATGAGTTATAATATATTACAGATGATTCAATACTATCTAAGATGCACAGAGATATAAGTACATGATCATATATTCAATACAATAGGTTAAAACTTACAGAGGAAACAATAACTCAAATTATTTGCAAATATGGTACAGATGCAAATTACAGATGATACAGGAACAGAAGACTATTTGCAATGAAGTTAGACTTATATATATAAGGTCACGCTAAAGAGGAAGAGAGGGGAACTTGAAGATGGGCAAACAGTCCCTGAGATAAATACAGAGATTACATGTGAGTAACAGTAAGTTAGCAGAGCATAACAGTTGTGAGCAAAGCTTTGAGAGAGAACTGCTCCCTACAAAGCAGTAGAGTGTTGTCTTATTAGGTGTGCTAACACAACATAAGAGGTAGCATTAAGGGAGGGTACAGTTGTGGGATTCTTGGAAGATATTAACCTGGATTATGGCAGGAGCAAAGCCAGTGATTTGCTAGGTGCTCTTTTAGGAGTTTTTGAAGTCATGGTTGTTTGGGTTTTTGTGATTGCCTGAGAAAGTGTGTTCCATAGCTTGGCAATGTTGTAAGAGTAGAGGGAGTCACCATGAAGGATGTGGGAGCGGGTGACATTTAGCATTAGTTTTTCTGATGATCTGAGGGGTCTGGGATTACAGTTTGGTTGTACTAGGTTAGCCAGCGCAGGGAGGTTTTTGGGTTGGTGGATAATTTTATGGACTATGGTGAGTTGACTGAGGAATAAAAGGTTAGGGAGTTCAAGCCAGTGTAGTTGAGTGAGGGCTGTGCTATGGTGAGTCCTATATGGGTGACTGGTGGCAACTTTTGCTATTCTGTTGTAACAAGCTTCTAGATTATTGAGGTCAGTCTTACACAGATTAGTGAAAATGTGAAAGCCATAGAGGAGAGTTGAGAGCAGGTGAGACTGGGCAGTGGCCAGCCTGGCGCTGTTGGTTAGGAAGGGATTTGCTCTATAGAGGGCGCCTAGTTTGGTATGCACTTTTTTGGTTGTCAATGAAATATGTTTATCAAATTTTAGATGTGCATCAATTGTTACACCTAGAAGTTTAGTTTGGTTAGTGGGAAGTAACTTGGTTCCATTGGAGGAGAGAAGTGAGATTGGGGGTTGGTAAGGAGTGGATTTCTTATTTGTGAAGACTATTATCTTGGTTTTGTTTGGCTTTAGAATAAGTTGATGTTCGGCTAGATGTTTTTCTATGTCTTGAAAGGAAGACTGCATTTTCACCTGAAGTTCTTGGGGAGTTGAGGCTGAGCAAATAAGTGTGGAGTCATCGGCATATTGGACAATGGAGGTGTGATTCATTGAGGAGCTGAGGTAATTTGTAAATATGCTAAAGAGGGGAGGGCCGTAGAGGAACTTGGTGTATCATTGTAACTCTCAATATTTCCTGATCTTTTTAGCTTTTCCATTCTCTTTTCTTGTTCCTTCTTGCTGTGTTTTCTTTTCCTGACTGCTATTTTCTTCAAGTTCTCTCCCCATTATTCCCAGGGCCCCTTTCTCCTCTCCTTTCTCAGTACCTCTGTCCATATCTTCTAGTGCTCCTTTCCATACCCTCCATATCAAGTCTTAGTGGCCTGTTCTCTCCTTTTCTTCTACTGCCTAGTCTTCTAGTAATAATATGGAGTTCATTGCCATCTGTTCTTATCTGCTCTTTACCTTGCCAACTCTCACATCTCAGCCTCTTGGTTTGTCTTTCTCACCTTTCATTCTGATCTTCAGCATATGCGTGCCTTTTCCCCAGAAATCTCTAGACTGCTGATCTGTAGTCTACATATCTGACAAATCCCTTATTTCTCATCCTTTCTCTATACGCTGGTTCCTGTTTCATCTCATATCATATTCTGATCGCTGTGATCCTTGCCCTGTTACTGTTATACCTCCTTACTCTCCTTTAAAGTCTTCCTCAATTTCTACATTACTGCTTTTGTGGTGTTTGCTGTATGTTATCAAGTACTGTGATGAACTGGTTAAGCGCAGTTAAAGTAGTTATACCCTGGCATAATTCCTTGGTCCTTTCTGTGGTTCTTCCTCATCTCGTAGAACTTCTGACATTTGATTTTTTTCTAATGTCCCTCTCTGTCTAACTTTTGCCACTAGGCTTTACTTCTTCCTGACTTTTCTTATTCCATTTTGCCCCATGCTGTATGTACCAATGCAACTGCCTAAGCTTCCTGTTCATTATAATCTCTGTTTGCTCACAGGAGATTTTTCCTTTCCGTCTCTCTGGCTCTCTCCAACTCCTCCTCTATCTACTTCTATTTTCCTACCTACTTACTGTTTTATTGCTATTTCCTACCTTTCTTTGTCTTTTGCCTTCTTCTTTCTGTTTACTTTTCTAAGTTCTATACATTACCACACAATGCTTTACTATCTAACTCTGCTGTCTTTTTTCCTCAGTTAATAACCATAAAATATCTGTCCTGCACAACTCCATGAAATCCCTTGTACATAAGCATACAACCATCTCAATTAAAGTTATACCACACCATGCAGATCCATACAGCAATAAGCTCAACAGCACATGGGTGGGGATACAAATCCACCCTAGACTAATCCAGTGGCAGCAATGACTTCAAAGTGTGTCTAGAGGGGGGTCGGCAGGAAGCAACTCAATGTGTGAGGCTAACTGGAATGGCGTGGGTCTCTGTTATGGCAGGTCAATGACCATTACCTGCAATCAAACAGCAGATGGGTTATTCACTTCCTTCCACATACCGTCTCAGTAACCACTCTTTATGGTCACTTTATTAACAATATTCACCTCAGATGTCTAATTGCAGCCAACCTTAGGTGAAATGGAGCCCTAGAAAAAGGACTCCATGGACCCTCCACCATTGCATAACAGTCCCATCTGCACCTCCTTTCCCTTGCTTTCCCCTGAGATCTGTCACTATATCAATCAGAGAGATTGCTTCTTATTTTTGTTCATACTTAGTCTTACTTTGTACCTTTTTCTCCACCCTTTTAACACACTGGCCAAGAATCCACTGCAATAAGTGTGTAGGAAGTAAATGAACAAAGACAGAGGCCTTGAGGGGGGGTGCTGCTATGTTCCCAGAAGTTCTATAGTAGTTCTAGACATTCTAAGGTGCATTGCACAGTTTTTTTGCAACCTTTTGTACCAGTGCTGGCCTGAAGAAAAATCATGAATAAGGAAAGGAATTCAGTTTTATTTTTTGATTTCAAGGAAAAAAGTTGTACCTACAGCTAAATGTTTAAAGCTAACTAAACAGTAGTTTCCAATAAACTGAGAGACTAAATGCTTGGAAAGCTCTATAAATCATAACGAATATGCCTCCGTACCCCTCCAAAAATAATTACCTTCTGTGTACCACCTCTAATGTTAAGATTGGGATGAAAGTACAAGCACAAATGGCCCAAGGCATGTATGATCCAAATGAGGGTCTGGCGGAGGAAACCAGACCACCTGGATAAAGCCTACACAATGACAGGGAGCATGTGCATAATATACACAGTAGGAATCACAGCCAAAATCTCAACCAGAGAACAATGTCCTATGAGACAACAACGCTACTCACTGCACCACTGTTCCAATGATCAGTTGCTATTGCACTCAACCTGCCAGATCATCACAGATTGTCACTTATTGTTTGTGATGAAAAAAAAACAATTATGTCTAACTTGTACTTAAAAAAAAAAAAGCTTTGCAGTGTGGAGGGTGTGAAGTTTACTTTCTTATTTATGTTATGCACTTAGTTCACTTAATAAAAATTGAACTGTAAAATACGTGCTACAAAATAATCAAGTAGAAAATAGTTTACATTTGAGCTAAAAATGGAATATCCTTTATTGAAACACACAAACAAGTGATCCTAGTTGAGTATAATGAAAAGCATCAAAAATATTCATTATTAATATATAATCAGGTTGTTTGGAACAAAGGAGTAGTTACAGAGCTTGGCTCTGTTAAGAGCAATAAAAGCATTATAATCATTCTTTAAGCCATGTACCCTTCTCCCTTAACACCATGGTGTAATCAGAGACTGTTCTACTTAAAGCTGAAACTAAAAAGCTAGAGACAAATTACAATCTAAGACCAGTTTATTAACACTTTGTATAGGCTAAACAACTAATCCAAAACTTTATTAGTTAAGAAACTGTAGAGCAGCGTGTGTGATATGTCTTTAAGAGAGAGTAAGGATGTGAGAATGAATGTAGCTAGTGTGTATATAAGTTACCTAAGTTAAAGTTAATAAGCTTCAATTGTAATGTGTTTATACATAATAAAGCTACTTGAACAGAACCCACAAAGACTCGTCTATTACATCCTGACTAGATGAATGACATGGTGTCAGAAATGGGATTCCAGAGATTGATATTCGGAGCTATGAGGTGCAGAGATAACAGTGAAGGTAAACTAAGAGAAACGAGTATGAACAAGAGCCAGAAAAGAACCAGAGGTAATGATAACTTGCATGAACAGTTTACTTCATAAAAAAGATAAAATGGAGAATTACAAGTGCACAGACCACATTATTAAACAAGTGAGAGGCAGAAAAGGTTTATTAAGTGAAATGTTTAAGATTAAGAGATTTGATAAAACAATTATCAGAAAGCAAAATGAGTATGCTTAAAGTAAAATGGGCACGTTTAGAGTAAAACGAGCAAAAGAAAAGTACGATGGGCATGAAAAGAGATTAAACAAGCAAAACAAATATAATAAGGGTAAAAAGGCACATTAAGCATAAATATAGCAAGGTGGCTGCATGTTTTTGGCAAAGTGCTATGTTTTGGCATAACTACGACTTTGTATTGTATGAAGGGCATAACTAGAGTTATTCAAAGTATCTCAAAGTGTGTAAAAGTGCTTACAGTGTGTGCTTATTATTGTGCATGTATTCTGAAGAGTTTATTTATGTGCAAAGTGCAACTATTTCATGAAGTGCAGTCAAAGTACAGCCATTTCAAAAAGTTTCTTCTTGTGCTGGGTGTGTCTATTTGCAAAGTGCCACAATTACAGAGTGTTTCTTGCACTGTAAAGAATTATCTAGCAAAGTACCACCATTTTGGAGAGGTTTCAGTGTGCCATGTACTGTTTATTTGCAAAGTGCAGTTACTTTGAAATGTTTCTTGCTCTGAGCTTCTTCTGCTCAGTTCATTTGCACAGTGCAGTTATTTGAAATGTTTCTTACACTAAGAGGTGATTTCTTGCAGTACAGCAATTTCAAGAGTGTTAAAGTGCCCGAGAGACTTATTTTGCAAAGTTCAGTTATTCAGAGGCTTGTTGTGCCATTGGGCAAAGTTAAAAATACTGGCAAAAAGTTATGGCATATGTGTATGTGTGTGTGTTCGTACATATTTGCAAAACCCTTCACTGGTATGTGTTAATATGGAAGATAGATTTCAAAAGCCCTCACCACTTTTATTTGATCAGAATATTGCAGAGGATTGAAGAATATTTGAGCAAGAGTACGATATTCTTATATAAGCAGCTTATTCTGACAAAGATGCATGCACTAGGGCATTCATTTTGCTAAACCTAGCTGGGTCAAAGGCCACTGAAAGAGAGCATTCATTTGTGTATGCACCAGCAGTATATGAGGGAGAAGGTGAAAATCGTCATATTGTTGTACAGGGTGAATCAAGTGAAGACCCCAAGTGTTTGAAGCGCAGATTCAGGGAAATGTGCAACCCCCAGATAAATATTACATTAGAGAGGCATTTGTTTTACACAAGTGATCAGAAACCAGGTGAAACTTTTGCAGCTTGTATTACTGACATGAGAAACCAAGCTAAAATGTGTAGGTTTGGTGACTTAAAAGATGAGTTAATAAAGGACAGGCTTGTGGTGGTATTAATAGTGCTGCTGTGAGAAAGATGTTGCTTTGTGACAGTGATTTAACACTGAGTAAAGCCACTGAGATTTTCAAATCCATGGAAGTTACAGAAAGACACACAAGTATGCTTTCAAGTGAGAACAGTGTGATTTCAGCACGCTCCAGAGCAAATGAAGATAGCATGCAACAATTGGCAAACAGAAGTAGGCCTAAGCATATGGCAAACACAGCCCTTGCTGGTTCACCAGAGAAACCACATTGTTTTCCAGCAAGTTCTAAGAAAGGAGCATGCTCAGTGCAGTACAAGCATGAGTCAGCAAAACCCAAATCTAGCTTTATTGTTAACTGTCGCAGTTGTGGTGCCAATCATAAGTCTAAAAGAGAAAAATGCTTAGCATTTGGTCAGCAGTGCCACAAGTGTAAAAATAGAACCATTTTCAAAAGTTTTGCAAGTCACGTAAGTCTCACATGATCACAAAGAAGGGTCACTCAAACAAGCAAGTTGATCATATACAGAGCTGCAATTCTATTTTCTATGTAGATGGTGTATTAGTAATTGGTGAAAGGGTTGACAGTGAAATTGTTGGCAAAGAATGAAGTGTTTTGTACTGTCCAGATCAATGGCAAATCTACAGAACTCAAAGCTGACACTGGTTCAAAGTCAAATGTTATATCAGTTGACACATTTGCTAAGGTGAGAACTAACAAACAACTCAGTATGGCTAGTACTGTGAAACTTGTTTCTTATGGAGGTGAAGAAATTCAAACCAAAGGCTCAGTAGTGCTTTCATGTTATGTGGCTAGGAACTGTTACAGCTTGTTATTCTATGTAGTCCAAAGACCTGTGCAGTCATTGTTGGGTCTCAGAGACAGCTTGAGAATGAAATGACTTTCTTTTACCAAAGAATTTCATCATATAAGCGCATATCCTAGTTCCAATTTTTCTGAAGCCATTTTCTCAACAGTATGCTGATGTTTTCAATGACAAGTTGGGGAAACTTCCAGTTGTGTATTCTGTGAAGTTAGACCCAGAGGTCAGTTCAGTAGTCAGACCAGTGAGAAAAGTTCCAATAGCTATGCAAAATAAAGTCAAAGCTCAGCTGGAGAAAATGGTGCAGAAAGGTGTAATTTGTCCAGTTACAGAACCAACTGAATGGGTGTCATCCGTGGTAGCAGCCTACAAGAAAAGCTCAGACAAAATCAGAATATGTATTGACCCAGGAGATTTGAACAAAGCATTAAGGAGACCGCATACATCCAATGCGTACAGTCGAAGAGGTCACATCCCTAATACCGAATGCCACTGTTTTTTCTGTCTTGGATGCAAAAAGTTCATTTTGGCAAGTGATGCTTGATCACAAATCCTCATTACTGACCATGTTTGGTAGACTGTTTGGCAGATATAGATTCCTGAGGATGCCATTTGGAATAAATTCTGCAAGTGAAGTCTTCCAGTGTGCAATGGAGCACATTTTTTCAGGTTATCCTTGTGCCATAATAGTAGATGACTTATTGGTTGGAGACAAGGGTGAAGCAGAGCATGACAAAAACCCTAAGAAAGTTCTAGACAGAGCACAATAAGTGAACTTAAAGCTCAATCCACTAATGAGCAAATTCAGACTACCAGAAGTTACATATGTAGGTCACTTATTTACTAGAACTGGCTTAAGACCAGACTCATCTAAGCAACCAACTGCCCTTGAGATGTCAGCACCAGATAATATTCAAGCTCTACAGTGTTTCTTTGGCATGTTCAACTATTTAGGATCATAGGAGGAGGTTATAGGAGGTTACTAGGCTAGTGGCCCTGAAGCCCTTATAAGCCTAGCCAAGAGTTTAGCCCATGTTTAAACAAGTCAGCATCCAAAGCCCCTGTCCAGCAGGGACACAGGTGGACTCCCAGGGGTGTATTTTCTGTTTCCCATCCAGTTATCCAGGTTGTGCTCAAAAAGGGATAATGAAGTTCTCTGCTTGACATGGAGAGGGAGTCTATTCCACAGATGGGGGAATTTCTGGGACACAAATCTGTCCTGCCAACAAGTCATGTGTATGGATTGCTTGAGTGGAGCTTGACTTGCGGATATGCAGCAGTTCCATCAAGGCGGGGTCTAAGATTGCTTTATATGCCAAACAGAGGTCACCCCTGAGGATCCTGTATGAAACTGAGTAGAGGGATAGGGCTTTTAGCCTATCAGTGTAGGGCAGATGTTTGAGGCCCTGGATTGTCCTGGTGAGGAACCTCTGTGGTCTTTCTAGCTGCTGGATGTGCTTTGCGAGGTACATGCCGAAGACGGTGGTGTATGCAATAATTAACCTTATAAGGGAAGAATACAGGGATGTTATGACCTCTTTGTCCCTGGATGAGATACCCTTACTTATGAGGTGGGCCATGTAGAAAGCTTTCCATACAACAGAAGCAACATGGTGGTCAAAAGTCAGGTTGCTATTAACCTGGGTGCCCAACTCCCTCACTACTGATTGTGTACTTAGGACATTGTTATTCATGTGATAATATGTGGGGATGTCATTCTCCGAAAAGGAGATGATGATGCATTTTTTGGCATTTAGCTTGAGACCATGTTTCTGGCACCAGTCATTTGTTTGTGTGAGATCCTCTTGGAGGACATCCACATCACTTTGGGAATTGATGACTGTGCCCAGCTTGCACTCATCTGCAAACTTGGTCAGCCATAGTCCACTGGTTTTGGCCTGTACCTTAGAGAAGTATATTCTGAATAACAGAGGCCCCAAGACTGATCCCTGGGGTACGCTGCTCATTACGGGTCGACTGCTTGAGGTGGCTTCCCCTTTTTTGAATAGGTGGGTTCCATCAGTGAGCCAGTTTGCTACCCATCTGGTAACATGTGGATTGATGCCTAGTTGAGAGAGTTTATCTACTATGCCTGAGGGGGAAATAGTGTTGAAGGCTTTGGCCAGGTCAAGGTAGGTGGTGTGCACCATGTTCCCCTTGTCCATGGCTTTGGTGACTGTCTCAAAGAAGTCGACCAGATTTAACAGACATGACCTCCCCTTGAGAAAGTCAAACTGTGTGGGGTCGAGTGTTTGGAGGTTGCAAATGTCCCTGTTATTGAGGTCCATGATAATCTGTTACATGGCCTTGCAGATCAGGCTAGTTAGGCTGATGGGTCTATAATTTCCTGGATCAGTGGACACTCCACCTTTGTGTAAAGGGATGACAATGGCTGTCCTCCACTCAGCTGGGACAAAGCTGGTACTCAGGAAAGTTTATACTAGGCTTCAGTGAGTTGATAGCACCTTTAACAGAGCTAATGCACAAAAATGTTGCATGGTCTTGTATGGAACAGCACCAGAAGGCATTTGAAGACCATAAGCAGAAAATTGCCACCCCATCTACATTAAGATTCTAGGATGTCAATAAACCAGTTACTTTTTCCTATGATGGCTCCAAATTTGGTCTTGGTGCAGTTATTCTTCAGAAAGGCAGACCAGTAGCCTACGCATCTAGAACACTTACCCAAACTGAAATGCAGTATGGTCAAATTGAGAAAGAACTTTTGGCAATAGTATTTACATGTTCAAAGTTTCATGATTATATCTATAGTCGAGCTATTCAGATTGAAACTGATCACCAACCTCTAAGCCTATGCATTCAACTCCAGCGAGATTACAAAGAATGATGCTCAAATTGCAAAAGTACAACTTCAAAATGGTCTACACAAAAGGCAGACTTCTTTATCTGGCTGATACCTTATCCAGATTGCCCAGAAATATGCGGAACAGCTTGACACAGAATTTTGACTTTGATGTAATGGTAGTGCGTAATTTTTCAACCCGAGATTTGATGAGCTAAGATATCATACAAAGACTAATCCAATTTTGCAAAAGCTCAACCCCTAAATTAATGTTATAACCTCCACCAACGCCAGAACACTTTCACTATCCAAACTTACAGCCTCAGTCCTCTAAAAAGGTGATGAACCAATGTTGTTTTCAATGATGGAAAAAAGTCGCCAGAATCGAAAATAAAATAGCAATCTTCATTTATTGTAACAAAATGTTAAGCACTTTCACTCACTCAAATGTGAGCTTCATCAGAACATTTTACAAACTGATACAAGAAGTTTAAATACTGTCTTTGGCGCCAAATCCATTTAAAGCGATACAGTGCTTATAATTAATCGTAGTGTTCAATGTCATGTAAAATATAAAATATATGATTACTAAAACATACACATATAGATAAACTCTTAAATGCTCAAATAATTAATCAATAATCATCCATCTAAATAACTTACATCTAAATAAATTAGACATATAAGTTCATCTAAGAATATACAGATAAATACATAGTGTTTAATAACTGCTGTAATTTTGTAATAAGTAAACTACTATTCCTGAACATTGGGAAATAAAAATACTATACTAAATAAATAAACCATATATATATAAAAATATATATAAATACATATATAAAAATGTCTCATCAAATCTGCCTAACTAATTCCCACCCCCACTATTAATAATGATGGCAGATTTACTTATTGGTTCTACCTAATAGTTAGTAAGGGTTTAATTGATATATTGTCATTCAACCCTGGTGGTGTCGAGGCATCGGTTAACAGCTGCCACCATACTTCCTTATATGCCAGTATGGTTTTGTTATCACCACCTCTAGGGTCCAAAACAACATTTTCCAAAATCACAAACTTAAAAATATGTTTTGCCCCAAACGTTTCTACATGCCTGTAAAGGGCATTACTGATGTCTTTTGTCCTGATAATATATAGGTGAGAATATATACTTTTTTTGAAATTTCTCTCAGTCTTCCCTATATAGTATCCCGGACATGCCCCACATTTTGCCAAATAAATAACAAATTTCATGTTGCAATTGCCTTGTTTAAATCTCAGTCTAGTTCTGTTAACATTATCCAAAACTATCCCTTCATCCTCATTGATAACATAACATTGGTTACAAGCACCACGTTTTGTAGTATGCTTCTTGATGTTTTCAGTTCCTATACCTCTGATACCCCTTTCCCAATAGGTTTTGATATTTCGGCCCATCTTATACACAAATGTTGGTTTAGGGCCTAAAATATCCTCCATGTCTTGGTCCACCATCAAAACATTCCAATTAGCTGTTAAAATGTCCTTTATTTTGTTCGTGTGTGGACCATATTCTAAGACGCAAGCTCTATTATAAGCACCATTGGTCTCCTTTTGAATCGTGACCCCCCTATCAATTATGTTTAAATTCTCACCCTTAATGTTAACACCCAATAATGGGATATATTTGTTTCCCCTTTCCTTGGTAACATATTTCTTCACATCCTTCATCATTTTTCTATTATATCCTCTTTCTTTAAATAATTCAGTGATGTAACCTAATTTCTCTGTAATATCTTTCTGTTCAGATGTCATCCTTACAGCCCTAATACACTGTCCCTTGAAAATGTTAAACATCAATTTTATTAGGATGGTTACTGGTATATTCCAAATATGAATTTGTAAATGTGTTTTTCCTATGTATTCTGGATTTGAAACAATCTTCACCATTGGATATAAAAGTATCTAAATAAGCTACTCCATCACTACTACTAGTGGATGTGAACTTAAGAAATCCACTACTATTATTTAAGTAGTCCAAAAAATCACCCAGACTCTCTTGACTACCGTCCCACAAAATATAGATGTCATCTAGGAAGCGTGAGTAGTACTTTACATATTTGTAGTATTCACAGTTGAATACCACAGTCTCTTCCCAGTCAAGCATTACCAAATTGGCGAATATAGGGGCACAATCCACCCCCATAGCAATGCCCTTGGTTTGTCTGAAATGTTCGCCTTCATAAAAAATGTAGTTGTGATCTAGAAATATAGACATAAGTTCTAGTATCAAACAGACCTTGTCCCATTCAAGGTCACTATATTTCTTGATACTGTTAGTGAAGGCTTCCATTCCTTCATTTTTGGGAATGCATGAGAATAAATCCACTACATCAATAGATGCAAATATAAGTCCATGTTTCCAGATTTCAACTGGGTAGTTTTTTAAAAACTCCCATGAATCTTTCACCATGTGTGTAATCTTCCCATACATATGCTTAAGCATAGTGTCCACTACTACTCCTAATGGGAAGGTTTTTGACTTACTGCCTGATATTATGGTTTGAAAAGGTGGATTACTAACATCTTTATGAATTTTTGGTATCCCCACTAAAGTGGCCAATTTGGGATGTTCCACTTTCAAAAAGTTGTAAGTGTCTTCCGTAATCCTTCTATCTAATAAAAATTCTTCCACATGTAGATCAATACGTCTATATGCGATGTTTATTTCATTAATGGAAACAATTTTATAATTTCCTGATAAGTGTAAAATCTCATGCATCTTAGAGCTATATTCTAAGCTATCGTATATAACTACACCACCACCTTTGTCGGGTTTCATGACCCGTATGTTGTTATTTGCTCTCAATTCTTTCAAAGTATTAAGTTCACCTGTAGTTAAATTGCTTCTCAATTTTTTACCTGTGATCTCATTTTGCACCTGATAGATCTGTTCAGTAACTAGTCTATCATATATCAAAACATTAGGGTGCATAACTGGGACAAAACAACTCTTCGTCCTAAGTGTATTCATCTTATTTGATAATTTTTCATTATTGTCCTTAAAAAGAAGGGCTAAATTAAGTTTTCTAATGAATAACTTAAATTCACTTAAACAATCCACCAATCTAAAATATGTAGTGGGAATATATTTCATTCCCTTTGACAGTAAGTTAAAATGTGTTTTTTCTAAGGGAAGTTGTGTGTAATTATATATACTGAAATGATTGTAACTGGAAATTACACCATCAGTGACAATATCCTGATCTAAATGAACTTCTAAATGTTCAGTATTGGTAGTCTGTGTATCTTCTACCAATGTCTCCCTTCTACCCCTTCCTGATGGAAAGAATTCTTCTTCCTCCATTTTCCTTCCCTTTTCCAGTCTATGTGTCTTCCGTGCTTCCATTCCTGATGAAAATTTGATCTATCATTATAATTGTAATTATAATTACATTATAATACATTATAATCCAGAATACATAGGAAAAACACATTTACAAATTCATATTTGGAATATACCAGTAACCATCCTAATAAAATTGATGTACAACATTTTCAAGGGACAGTGTATTAGGACGTCTGAACAGAAAGATATTACAGAGGAATTGGGTTACATCACTGAATTATTTAAAGAAAGAGGATATAATAGAAAAATGATGAAGGATGTGAAGAAATATGTTACCAAGGAAAGGGGAAACAAATATATCCCATTATTGGGTGCGAACATTAAGGGTGAGAATTTAAACATGATTGATAGGGGGATCATGATTCAAAAGGAGACCAATGGTGCTTATAATAGAGCTTGCGTCTTAGAATATGGTCCACACACGAACAAAATAAAGGACATTTTAACAGCTAATTGGAATGTTTTGATGGTGGACCAAGACATGGAGGATATTTTAGGCCCTAAACCAACATTTGTGTATAAGATGGGCCGAAATATCAAAACCTATTTGGAAAGGGGTATCAGAGGTATAGGAACTGAAAACATCAAGAAGCATACTACAAAATGTGGTGCTTGTAACCAATGTTATGTTATCAATGAGGATGAAGGGATAGTTTTGGATAATGTTAACAGAACTAGACTGAGATTTAAACAAGGCAATTGCAACACAAAATTTGTTATTTATTTGGCAAAATGTGGGGCATGTCTGGGATACTATATAGGGAAGACTGAGAGAAATTTCAAAAAACGTATATATTCTCACCTATATAGTATCAGGATGAGAGACGTCAATAATTCCCTTTACAGGCATGTAGAAAAGTTTGGGGCAAAACATATTTTTAAGTTTGCGATTTTGGAAAATGTTGTTTTGGACCCTAGAGGCGGTGATAACAAAACCATACTGGCATATAAGGAAGTATGGTGGCAGCTGTTAACCTATGCCTTGACACCACCAGGGTTGAATGACAATATATCAATTAAACCCTTACTATTAGGTAGAACCAATAGATAAATCTACCATCATTATTAATAGTGGGGGTAGGAATTAGTTAGGCAGATTTGAAGAGACATTTTTATATATGTATTTATATATATTTATATATATATATATATATATATATATATATATATATATATATATATAGTTTATTTATTTAGTATAGTATTTTTATTTCCCAATGTTCAGGAATAGTAATTTACTTATTACAAAATGACAGCAGTTATTAAACACTATGTACCTATCTGTATATTCTTAGATGAACTTATATGTCTAATTTATTTAGATGTAAGTTATTTAGATGGATGATTATTGATTAATTATTTGAGCATTTAAGAGTTTATCTATATGTGTATGTTTTAGTAATCATATATTTTATATTTTATATTTTGCATTACATTGAACACTATGATTTATTATAAGCGCTTTATTGCTTTAAATGGATTTGGCGCCAAAGACAGTATTTAAACTTCTTGTATCAGTTTGTAAAGTGTTCTGATGTAGCTCACGTTTGAGTGAGTGAAAGCGCTTAACATTTTGTTACAATAAATGAAGATTGCTATTTTATTTTTGATTCTGGCGACTTTTTTCCAGCATTGAAAACAACATTGGTTCGTCACCTTTTTAGAGGACTGAGGCTGTGAGTTTGGATAGTGAAAGTGTTCTGGCATTGGTGGAAGTTGGCGTTCTTTTACCTCTGGCTTTTTTTTGTTTATAGTGTTGACGGAATGCTTTTCTACAGTTTAAGGAGTTGGTTACTACATTAATGTTGGAAGGCCATCAAAGCAATCTAGTGTACCACCTGAGGTGCAAACCTATTTTCCTTACAGAAATGAGATGTTGATGGAAGATGGCATTATTTTCAATGGTCCGAAAATTGTTGTTCCTGCTTCCTTACAACGTGAATATATTCAGATTTTGCATTTTGGTCATACAGGCTCCGAATCTACCAAAAGAAGGGTGAGAGAACTAGTATTTTGGCCTTCACTAGTGAAAGACATTGATAAAGTACTTTCTCCTTGTTCAGTATGCAATAGTTCTAAGCTGTATTTGCAAAGAGAACCACTTTAGCTAAGTCAAGTTCCTGAACTGCCTTGGTCTATAGTAGCCACTGACAAATTTGAGTGGAACAATCAGCATTACTTAGTATTGGCAGACTCTTATTCAAACTGGTTTGAGATTGACTTACTACCTAATCTAACATTCACTACTGTTATTACCAAGTTGAAACATCATTTCTCAGTCCATGGTAATCCACACAAAGTTATTTCTGACAATGGTACTCAATTTACTAGTCAGTTATTTCAGAAATTTGCAAAAGAATGTGACTTTGTACATGTTACTAGCAGTCCTGAATATCCACAGTCAAATGGGCTAGCTGAACATGCATTGCAGAGTGCAAAGCAATTACTTGAAAGGTCAAAGCATGACAATACAGATATTTTTATGAATCTACTTACTCTCAGAAACATACCTCATGATGATATACTTGGATCTCCTGCTCAGAGACTTCTATCCAGGCAAACCAGAACAACATTGCCTATTAGTTCCAGTTTATTGAGGCCTGAAGCTAAAAGCAACAGAACCATCAGAGCCCAATTATTCAGGAAGCATTCTATCCAGAAGTCCAGTTATGATAAATCGAGCAGATTTCTTCATCCATTGAAAGAAGGAGAGACAGTGAGGATACAAATGGCAAAAGTTTTCAACCGGATTGGTCAAGTAACAGGTATATGTACCCAGCCGAGATCCTACTTCGTAGAATCTGAGGGTGTGAAGTACAGAAGAAATCGCAGACATCATCTTCCTGTACCGGAATCGTTATCACAGCATTGTTCCTGTGATACAGACTCTAGATCTCAGAGCAATCCAGACAAAGCTCCTGTTCCAGAACATGCCTTACCTTCTTATTTCATTCCTGATGATGTTCCTGGTATTCCTAAGGTTGAAATTCAGCAGAGGAAGTTCCAGTTGATAAGTCTAAGTCTCAGTTTTATGTCACATGATTTGGTCTCACTTCCAGACCTAGTATAAAATACACAGCGACTTGGATATAACTGTATATACATACATAGTTCTGTATAAATGCATGACAAAAAAGCTATTTGTATTAATTGCATGTTAACTGATATTCTCAGCATTGCATGATCTATTTCTCAAAGAGGGAGGATGTAGAGAAGAGTGTGTGTGATGTGTCTTAGAAGCATAGCAAAGGACTGAACGTGCATATATAAATAGCAGGCATGTGATGTACCCAGTGCCATTTTGAAAGTGCAGCCAGAGAGTAAGCATGTGAGAATGAATGTAGTTAATTTGTATATGTTATCTAAGTTAAAGTTAATAAGCTTCAATTGTAATGTGTTTGTACATAATAAAGCAGCTTAAACAGAACCCACAAAGGCTCGTCTATAACATCCTGACTAGATGAGCGACAGAAACAAACTAAAAAAATGACTGACTGACTACCAAAAGAACCTACCCCTAGACATCTACCAGAATAAATATTAATAAATATACAATTTTTAGCAAACATCACATTCCTATCAAATAAATACTTCGTCAGGGTTGTCTGCCAAAAACAAATCATAATATGACTGAACGTGTGTATAGATCTGCAACTGAAAACCTAAGTAGGATGAAAAACATAAAAATAATTGCTAAGCTGGAAATACAGTGATAAATGTTAAAAATAAAGCACTAATGGGGATCTGTTAAAGTGTGGCATCTAACTTAGAAAACACTTAGTCTGAGTGTGTAAGAGGGCACTCAAGAGTAATTGCAACCCTTAAAACAGAAAAAGAAAGAGACTAGGCCCATACACATTGTGTGCGCTATCAGACTTTCACTGCCTAAAAGGAAAAAGTGTAACAAAAGTGTTCAGTTTAAAATCTCGTAGCATTTAATGTGGAGTCATCAAAAATGATTAATGTATACATGAGCCACCTAAGTATGTCCTTTATAACATTGTAAGTTAATGCTAAAAGAAGTAAACAGTGTTTGATATTTGTTTTTAAACACAATATAAGCAAGTAATGTCAGCATAATCAGTCCCATATCAGTCTTTTAATAGTCTTTCAGTGCAATCTCTCCTCCATGCACAGTCGTTTTCATCACAGACAACCCCTAAATCCATCAATTACAGCCAGAGGAGTAGCTAGGCCATTTGGAGACCCTCATTTGGTACCCCCTCTCACCTGAAGAGTTAAAAAAATGGAAAATGCCTTAACAACAAAAGTATGATACTACGTAAGCATCCAAAATAAAATGGCAATAAAAATTATTTTGTTGTGTCAACATTAAATTTAGGTTTGAGATTTCACATTTTTCAGCCAGGCAAAAGTACTCAAGATATTTTCACACAGATAAGGAACCATCTGTGAGGACAAGCTCTGGACTGGAATGGACACTTGCATGTAATTTCTCTAATATACACTAATGTATGAATATGTTATACGTATGCATGAAATTCCATGGAAGGCCTTCCTTCCATGTGAAGACAATTTGTGGTATTCTTATTCTGAATTCACCTTCTCCCCTCCCTATGAGCCACCATAATATATACAACAAGTCAGCAACAATGCATCAGAGGAAAAACTGTACAATACAAATTGCATTCAGGATGGAACCAATGCCAAATAGAAAATAGAAGTAAAGTTGATGAACATCAGAGAAAAGGAAAATTCAATGATTTTGCAACCAAACCATTTCCAGAAATTCATTCAGAAAAACAGCAGTCATTAAAAGTCCAAATCAATAAAAATAATCAACTAATAACAGATAAAAGCAGATGTGATAAATTAAGCATTAGTCCCCCCATAAAACAGTGTAACATTTATTAAAATTTCAGCCAGTGAAAAACTAATAGATAAAACAAACTTGAAGAATTAAGAACTCATATCCCCCCCCCCCATTAAACAGAGTAATATTCATTGAAAGTCCAATAAGTAAAAATAACGATCAACTAATAGTCAATTAATAATAGATAAAAACAGTTTTTAAAATTAAGAATTCATATCTCTTCCATCAACCCCACATAAACCAGTGTTGCATTCATTGAAAATCCCATTAGATGAAATGATCAAGTAATAATAAATAAAATTAGCTTTAAATGAAGAATTCATACCCCCCCCCCCATAAATTGGCCAACAAACATCCTATATTCCCTATGCAACAATAAAAACAAGCAGTATTGGCAGCAATAACAGGAAGATTCCTCACAAATTTGCCTCTATGTCATTCCTTACAAATCAGTTGCTACTTATCATCAGAATCGGGGACAAATCAACTTCCATATAGTTGCACACTGATCAACAGCATAACCTCAGCTCTCTCCCAGTGTGAAAACAGATACTGAGAAAAATAGAGTTCCACTGAAAGTATTTTTTAGTAAAATTCAGTTGTTGGCTAGTAAATACACTGCATGGATGCCATCAAAGAAGAAAATTGGAAAACCTGAAAGAAAATCAATCACAAAAGGTGAGGCAAAAACACTGGCTAGGAAGAATCCTGCAGCTATTTTGCAAAAATCAATTCAAGTTCCAGTTTTGGTGCAAGACAAGACTTTCAGTACTCTATTATTCCATCAATCAGGGAATGTCAAAAAGCAGGTATGAGATTCACACTGCTGTATCTAGCTATTTTCTGAATATCTTTCCTGGAGGGTAAAAATCAATCTTTGATGCAGTGAGTTAGCAAACAGAATGGGATTATACTTCTTACTCTTCTGATAGTAAAACCCATAGAGACTATACTAGTAAAAAATGTTCCAATGTTCCAAAGGAAAATACATGAGAGATAGAAAAAAAGCACAAGAGTTGACTAGTAGAAGCAGGAGCACATTGGAAATGAACCAATGACTGGATGTGGGAGTTGGTAATAAACAGGAAGAAAACCAACAAATCGGAAATCGATAAATGGATATGGGATTACAAAGCATTAATTACATTTGTAAAGTATAATGGAACAAGAAAACCTGGAAATATTGGACTTTTTTGACTTTGTTAAACTTTTAGGGACTCCAAAGCACATGCCCTACTTCATGTCATTAATGTTTGGAAGAAGATTTAGGAGAGGGAAAGAGGAAGAAAAGTGTTAACTGTAAGTAGAACACAATTTTGTTCTTAACAGTATTTTTATAATACATGACATATACTATATGCTATAAAGTAAAGCTTTTTTAGTTAATGTTGTGTGTAATAGGGATACTAAAGTAAACAGGTGCCCCTGTTTTTTTTTTTCCTTCTTCTTTCTTTCTTCATCCTGTTCAGTTGTAAGAGATGTAGGCACTGCAATGTAAAAAGAGAAGAAAGCCTGGACAAAAGAGCATGATATGAGTAAAATTTATATGCTTTTTCTTATTTTTGCACAGGGTAATGACTGGATTAAGGCCCCTGTCTTGATTTAATAATTTTTAAGGGAAAACATATAAATAAAAGAACACTGAACATATTATATAATAAATACTGAGAAATCACAAAGCAGGCTGGTGTTACAAGAAACAAGGATAAAATTTATTGTTAAGCGCTTTTGTCACAGATTACAGTTGACTTCTTCAGAAAAAACAGAGTGCCTCCACCCCACTCCTTAAATACTCATTACAAACACATTCTAAATCAATTTGTAAAAAACACCATAGGCATTTAAAGGTAGAGACTCCCTGTTTGCTCCACAATTATACATGCAAGATAAAAACAAACTAACTATAAAACATGATTCAACATGTACTTTAAACTTAGTGTTTTGACAAAAAAATCATAAAGTGAACAACTGAATAAAAAATCAACAATTAAATGAAAAAATCAACAATTAGATAAAATGGGTTGAATGAAATGTTTCAATAACCAGCTTTTTGAGGTTAAAAGCTGATTTTTTTTATCTAATTGTTGATTTTTTATTCAATTGTTCACTTTATGATTTTTTTGTCAAAATACTAAGTTTAAAGTACATGTTGAATCATGTTTTATAGTTAGTTTGTTTTTATCTTGAATGTATAATTGTGGAGCAAACAGGGAGTATATACCTTTAAACGCCTATGGTATTACAAATTGGTTTGGAATGTGTTTGTAATGAGTATTTAAGGAGTGGGGTGGAGGCACTCTGTTTTTTTCTGAAGAAGTCAACTGTAATCTGTGATGAAAGTGCTTAAGAATAAATGTTATCCTTGTTTCTTGTAACACCAGCCTGCTTTGTGATTTCTCAGTTTGTGTTACTTGGTTGGGTGTTTAGTATGGATTCTTCCACGCCGACCGGAGGTGGTACCAGGGAAAAGCATGATGAACTCACTACAGCCATCAATAAATTGACTGAACTTATCAGTTCTTTTAACACTCACATATCGGGCCTGGGTCAGAAAATTGACCATTTGGTCAACGAAGTTGTTCCATCGAAACCAGCCCTGATTATTGGTTCCCAAGACTCCCTTTTTACTATTCCATTAGGGCAAGAAAGCCTTAACCAACTAGAAAATGCCAGTACTCCAGGAGCATTTGCTGTTACACAACCAGGTACTTCCATTTCTTCGGGGTTACAGCAACGGAGGACCCAGAAGGAGCAGAACCCTTGTTTGTTCAGTGATGCCATCCAAATGTCAAATTTATCAGAATGGATTAACAGGGAAAGTATGGGCTTTGTTCATAACGGCAACCATCAGAATACCCAAGGTACTGTTGACTTTATGTTTAAAAATCTTGAAAAAGAATGTATCAAGTTGAAAAAGATTCAAATTGAAAACCAATACTTGAGAGAATGTCTTAGGCACGAACAAGTGCCTAAAGGACTTAGATATTGGTGTTTTCCTAATGGCTTAACTTTCAATAGTGATTTACATAAAGATCTGGTTGTTTTATTCAATCGCCAGGGATGTGAATTGTTACAATTGCTGGTTAATGACAATAAGAAAAAAATTCTTGTTTTACAAGATGTTGTGAACAAATTAGATGCTAGTATTAAGAATGATGTTAATTTTTCTAACAAGCTCAATGAATACAATACTATTTTTGTAAATATTGACAAGGTTATGGACAGAATTAAAGAAAAGAAGAATAAGAAATTGTTAAGGGATGCTAAAGATTATGAAAGTGGTGTAGTTTATCCCTTAAGTGTAAATGGTCATGTCAACAATGGCACCACTAACTCTAACAACAATAATGATGTTTTTATTGACGAGGGTATGGTTGAATCTGTGTATCAAGGTGACAATAACCCCAGTCCCATCCTTTTAGGCCCACCCCTGAGAAGGTCAGAGAGAATTCGGCAGCAAAATTGCCAGTTCAGGAGGCCTTTGAACATGATATACCAGGGCGAACAACATTCTCATCCCCCACAGTACCAACAAGGGGGTGGAAGAGGGAGGGGGAGACGGGGAAAACTGGCACTGAAAACCAGTTTGTCACCTGATAGTATGAATGGCGAAGTGGAAATCATTGAAAATGACCGTCATGACTTAAAAATTTACAATTTGAGCAATTCCCTGGTTACTAAAGAATGGGCCAACCTCTTTCAGAAGGGTCTTAATTTTGTGCCTTTGAGGAAATTTAATTTAGAAAAAACATTGCTTGACTTAATGCTGTTTAGCAGGAAATTTAATTTTAATGTGACTCTGGGTGACGGCAATCAGGCACACAATACTGCTGAGACATGTAGAAAAGCCAGTGTAGCAAATCCCCCTTTATGTCCTTCCATTCAGCTGTTTCAAAGTATATGCTCGAATGACATCAGAGACCTCGCTAGGAAAAAATCTTGCACCATACCACATAACCTTACTCAGAAGGAAACCTGCTTACTCAATAGTATATCAAACAACAAAATCATCCGGGTCATGAAAACGGACAAGGGAGGAGGATTAGTGGTTATGGACCAAGAGAGATACTCTGACAGTATGTTAAGTCACTTATTGGGGGAAGGGAACCAGCAGGTTTCCCGGAATGAACTCAATATTGCATACAGTCATGTTGATATGGTCCTCATGGATTTACTTTTGAATAACCAAATTTCAGAAGTAGAATTCAATTACTGTGCGCAAAAGCACCCGAGGATTCCCACTATTTTTGGGATCCCTAAGATACACAAGAATATCTCGCATTCACCCTTAAGACCAATTGTGGATGCAAAAGGATCTAAGACTCTCCCAATAGCTAAGTTCTTAGACGTACAGTTAAAGAACTGTTTAAGTTCTTTTTCACATATCATCAGGGACTCCTGGGATTGTCTCAAAAAAAATAAAACAGGAATACTTTGGCAATGACATTATTTTTTCCACTATAGACGTGAAGGATTTATTTAATGTAATACCTCACACAGAAGGAGTGGATATGTTTTATGATTTTTTATGTCAGCATACTAATTTTTCACATACCAAAATTTTGACTCTGAGAACTTTGATGGAACTTGTTTTGGAGAATAGTTTTGTAATCTATGAGGGTCAATTGTTCAAACAGAGTACAGGTGTGGCTATGGGTGCAGCCTGTGCCCCAGTTTTTGCGAACATAGTCCTGACTCAGTGGGAACTTTCCATAGTTTTTCCATCTACAGGGATGTCATGGTGTAAGTTTTATGGATGTTACCTTGATGGCATCCTGATTTTATGGAAAGGTAACCACGACCAGTTCGATGAATTTTTTTTGTTCCTCAATTCTAGCACTACATTTCTGGACTTCACTATGGAAAGTCATGTCGATTCCATCAGTTACCTGGACATCAGGATTAGCAAGGATTATGCCTCTGCACAATTTTATTCTACCATATATCGAAAACAAACCTATTCATACTCCCTTCTTCATTATGAGAGCGGGCATCCTGTACATCAGAAACACTCCCTGGTTAAGGGGCAGGGAGTGAGGCTGGCTCACATGACTAGCAGGATCGATGATTTTTATGCAGAAAGGGAAGTTTTATTGAATATGTTGGTACAAAGAGGTTATCCTGAGCAATTTGTGTTACCTCTTCTTGATGAAGTGACTAGGAAGAGACTTGAGGGACATTTTTATCCCTTACTAGGGATTGACATCTCCAGACTGTGGGCTCCTTTGGAGAGCAGGGATTTATCCTCTGGTCATTTTCACCATGATTTTATATTAACTTATACCCCTCAGTTCCCACTGATTCGGGACATTGTCTACAAGAACTGGTTTATTTTGGCAGGAGACAATGCCATAAGAGAGAGAGTAGGGGAAGCCCCTGTAGTAGTGTACAGAAAGGACACCAGTGTTAAAAATATCTTAGAGAGGAGGAAAGGTGTCAATATGGCTGGAGCATTAGGGAGAATGTCCAAATGCAAGCAGTGTACTCACTGCAAGTATATTTTGGAAGGTGACAGTGTTTTTCTTAACGGATATGGATGGGTGAAATTTCAGTATAAGTACAACTGTAGTAGTAAGAATGTCATATATGCTGGTATTTGTCAGAAGTGTGCCTGTTTTTATATAGGCAAGACCAAAAATGCCTTTCGTACATGTATTTACCAGCATTTATATGACATTAGGAAAATGAACCTAAAAAATTTACTGGCCAAGCATGTCAATACCCACCCAGGTCACAATTTTAAATTCACAGTTCTTGAACAGCTGACTATGGATGAGAGATGAGGTCCTATGGATTACTGGCTTGAATACAAAGAACTGTTATGGCAATTAAGGGTCAACGCCAATATTTTTCCAGGGTTGAATGAAATGGTTTCAATAACCAGCTTTTTGAGGTTAAAAGCTGATTTTTTTATCTAATTGTTGATTTTTTCATTTAATTGTTAATTTTTTATTGAATTGTTCACTTTATGATTTTTTTTGTCAAAATACTAAGCTTAAAGTACATGTTGAATCATGTTTTATAATTAGTTTTTATCTTGCATGTATAATTGTGGAGCAAACAGGAAGTCTGTACCTTTAAATGCCTATGGTGTTTTTTACAAATTGGTTTGGAATGTGTTTGTAATGAGTATTTAAGGAGTGGGGTGGAGGCACTCTGTTTTTTCTGAAGAAATCAACTGTAATCTGTGACGAAAGCACTTAAGAATAAATGTTATCCTTGTTTCTTGTAACACCAGCCTGCTTTGTGATTTCTCAGTTTGTGTTACTTGGTTGGGTATATAATGAATACTGAATAGTGTTCCCTCTAGCACTTAAATGTTTACAGTGCAATATGTATATTGGAGCTCAACTGTGTACCCGGGTCTCATGTTTCTTTGGAGACAATCTGATAAGGGGAAATAAAAATAGAATACTTCTTTCTTTCACAGGCTAGGAGATAATGTTTTCTGAAAGTATTCAAATTGTTTTCTTCATTTGGGAGAGGAATAAAGATAGGATAAAAACAGACAGCACTTAGTGTAAGTAGAAGCACAGTTTGTATCATGCATCCTAGCATGGACTTTCATTATAGGTTAATTCAAGCCTGTGAGTATGGCTGTCAGTCTTGGACAATTGTTCCTATTAGAAGGGTTAAACATTATTTGAAGATGTACATAGTTTTGTGTGTTAGTATTAAGTTAATAGGTTTTAGGGGTGTTTTGGAGGTGTATTTGTTTTTTTTTTGTTTGTTTGTTTGAGGGCTTTCACTAAAATAAAAAGTTTTGTAAGATGTGACATAGGCTCAAATGGATATTTCAAAAAACAACTGTATAAAAGTTCAACATGCTAAACATTAGTGTATGCATACAACACAAAAGCTGAAGGTAAACATTAATAAAACAGCTGTTATACATAACAGGAAGTAATAATAACTTTATATCATAATGGCAACACTTTCCATATTATCTTCAAATGTGAATGGTCTCACAGACACATATAAAAAAGAAAGAGTAGTGAAAGTGAACTATATAAAATGCAGAATGCAAATATCTATGCCACTGAAGATATACTTGGGAAAAAGTGAGCATGTGAATTTGATAAAGAGGATTTATGAATGGTTATTCAGCAGAATATTTGGGACAAAGAAAAAGGAGAGTACACACATTAATTGTAAGAGGAGCTTCAGTAGTGATTGAAGAGGGAAAAAAAGAGTTCAATACTGCTGGCTGCTAAAAAACAATTAGTAAAAAATGGAAATCAAAGTCCAAAGCAACTATACCAGAAGTAATAAACATAGTAACAGAGATAAAACAAATGGAAGCGAGATCTTTAGAAAAGGGTAGGTAAAAATGGAAATTATGGTAACAATACATGTAGAATAATATTTTGGAGCAGGAATAAGGTTTAAGGGAAGACAGAAACTGAATGAGTTTTTGCAAAGTTTGACTGACAATGACTGGATAGATTATGAGTGATGTATAACATTTGCAACTGAAAATATGTCAATATGACTTGTTTTCATTTATATAAATATATGGATTATATGTGTAGAAAAAATAATATAATTGATGATTCTTGTTTTTAAAACAAAAAGAGAGAGAGAAATGGATATTCATCAGAATATCAGACAGAGGAAAAGGAAAAAATGATATTCTAATTCTCCAGGGCCCAATAGTGACAGATGAGGAAACAAAAAACAAAAAATGGTAGATTTGTGGTGGTAGAGGGGTCTGTTGGCAACAAGGGAGGAGGATTACAATGGTATGTATTATTTTCATTTCAAAAAAAGATTACAAAAGTTTTAAGATATTTAAAAAAATAAAATAATCAGTCAACACAGAATATTATTTGTAGAGGTAGAGACTGAAATTTGATTTGAAACAATAGTGAGGAAGTATCATCAGGACCTACCTAGAAGGGGATACAAAAAGAAGATAATTTTTGGAAAACATTTAAAAATATTTGGTTGGAAGATAGGTTCATAGGTTCAGACTAGGCTATCTGCCCGAGGTGCATTTACAAGTCTAGACTAGATCGAGTATATTTAACAGGAACATGTGTATTTAATTGAAAGCTATATGCATCCAATAACTATTTCTGATCATGCACCAACAAAAACTAAGATAAAATGCAGGGTAATGAAGTAAAAGTCAGACTGGCACTTTCCACATCCTGTTAAAAGACAAGAATTTCATGGAAATTATTCAACCGTTATTAGGATAGAAAGAATATCATAAGAAGTTAAGGGCAGTGACTAGGATAAAATGAAAATAGAGTTTAAAAATAGGGTTGAAATAAAGAGAAAAGAAGAAGTTAAGAAAAGTACTAAAAATTAGAAGAGTGGCTGGCAAAAAAAGCACTGCAGAATAAGGGGAATATCACTGAGAAGGAGCAAATGCAGAGTGCTAATGAGAAAATAAGGGAGGATCTGGATAACAGGCATGAGTTTTTGCAGTTGAGCAACTTTTTCATCCCCAGACCACAAAACTATTAAACAGCTTAGGCAACAGAATGTTGAAAGAGTTTCCGCCAAACTTAGGGAACCTCTGAAAAATAACCAGATTCTTGTAAAGGTTTTAGAGATATTCATCAAATGTTCTGGAAGACTTAATTATGCAAAGCTTAGAGGTAGACAAGGTTCAGATGGCATTCCTGTAGAAGTTGAAAAAGGGGAGGAAAAGAGATAAAGATTTGAACCTTTTAATAGCAGGGGGAACACCAGCATTGTGGAAGAAAGCTGTGGTAGCTGTGTTACCTAAAGATGGCAAAGACCCTTCAGATCCAGCTCTATATTGCCCTATTTCAAGTTTAAATCATGATTATAAAGTGTTTATGTTTACACTAGCTAAAAGAATGGCAAAGAGCCAAAATTTTTTGTGGAGGAAGCATTTGTAAAGAACAATGGATGATCCAGGTGGATCCTGATGCAGAGAAAGCATGTGTCAGGGATGTTATGCATAGGGCATTGTACATTCAATCATTGGTCTAATGAGTGATGAGTAAAGGGAGACTATGACCTCCCTTGATCTAGATGAGAATCCTTCATGATAAGGTGGGCAATGTAGAAGGTCTTCCTAACTACTTTAGCTACATGGGTGTCGAATGACAGACTACTATCAACCTGGGTCCCCAGGTCCCTGATAACTTCTTCTGTGCTCAGTGGATTGCCACCTATTTGGTAGCTAGGGTAACCTTGTTTTTCCCGAAGGGTATGACTATGCATTTTTGGCATTTAACTTTAGACCGTGGCTCTGGCACCAGTTATCCGCTTCTGTGAGACCCTTCTGAAGGATATCTGTGTCAGATGTGTTTTCTACTATGGCCCAGTTTGCAGTCATCTGCAAACTTTGTCAGCCATAACCCTCCTGTGTTTGCTTGTACTTCGGAAAAGTAGATGCCAAACAAGAGGGCCCAGGACTGAGCCCTGTGGGACACCACTTGTGACAGGCTTTGAGTCTGACATGGCGCCAGCAGCTCTGACCCTGTGGGTTCTGTCACTCAGCCAGTTTGCAACCCATCTTGTGATGTATGGGTTGACATTTAAACTGATGAGTTTTTCAATGATACCCGAATGGGGTATTGTATCGAAGGCCTTAGCCAGATCGAGGTAGGCTGTATGGACTGCCTTTCCCTCATCAATGGCTTTGGTGACTGTTTCAAAAGTCAACCAAGTTTAAAAGGCATGATCTGCCTTTGACAAAGCCAAACTGTTGGATCCAAAGTCTGCAAATTCCCTATGTCTTTATTTATGAGGTCCATTATGATCCTCTCCATGGCTTTGCAGATAAGGCTTGTCAAGCTAATGGGCCAGTAATTTCCAGGGTCGGTGGAGGCACCGCCTTTGTGAAGTGGTACCACAGTTGCAGTGCGCCACCCCTGGTACGTATCCAGAGGTAAGACTTTGATTAAACAGCTGTCCTAGCTGTGGGTTTAATTCCTCATTGAGTTCATGGAGCACACAGCCGGGGACACCATCAGGTCCCATGGATGCTGTGTTTTTGCTTTGGAGAGAGCAGTTCTCACTTGGGCTGGAGATGTTTGGGGGCTGCAATCGTTTGGTATACATATCTCTCCTTTTGGGGGGCGGGGAGAAGTTTGCACTGAACCTGTCAGCCAGTATGTTGGCAATGTCTGTAGGATCAGTAATCTTCACATCATTTTGAACAAGCTCTGAGCATATCTGGGAGTTTCCTCCCAGGTTTCTAACATAGCTAAAGAAGGCCTTATGATTGTCTTTTGAGTCTTTAGCTATTTTTCTCTCGAAATTTGCTTTGGATGATTTTATGAGAGCTCTTAGTTTTTACTTATAGTGATCAAGGGTGTCTTACCTTTTAAGGATTTTGCTCTATCTTGTAGTAGCTTCCTCCTTTTGTTGTAGAGTTTGTTTATGGTTGGGGTCCACCAGACTGGACGCTTGCCTTTGGTACAAAGAGTCTTTGTTTTGCTTGGGATTGCCTTATCCATGCAGTCCTGCAGGTGCTGGTAGAAGGCATTTGTAAGTGATTCAGCGGCTTGAGTACTGTTTTCCTCCGGCTCGGGGCCTTAAAGGAGACCACACTAGTCTTTAGAAGTGTGAAGTCGGCTTTGAGAAGTTCTTTACTGTGGTCTTTTTATTTCAGGTGGGGTGGGATGAGGACCTCCAGCGAGATTAGTTTGTGGTCTGATCTCACCAGTGAGGGGTACACCTCCGGTGTTGAACATTGTGCTCCCATGTTCGTGATGATGAGATCAAGTATGTTATCTCCTCTTGTGGGGATGGTGACTAGTTGTTCCATGGCATTTGAGTTTATGAATTCCAGAACTTTTGGGCTAGGGTGTTTGGGCTTGAGTAGTGTTCCCAGTCTATATTAGGGTAATTGAAGTCACCTAGTATGATGGTGTTTGGTGATACATTTATCCCTCTAGTGTTTTCAGGAAGGCCATGTGAGGTTCCTGAGTTTGTGAGGGTGGCCTGTAACATGCTACAATTTGCAGAGCAGTCTTGCCTATGGTTAATTGCACCTGGATGGTCTCCGATGCATCGCGTTGCCACCAGTCTTGAGGTGTGGGTGTCCTTGATGAATATGGATACCCTCCTTTCTTGGTATTGTCCAGATTTTGGGGCCGAACGCATGATATGAGGTAAAACCTGATAGCGCTGGGGTGCTCTCAGGAGCCTTGAACCAGGTTTCTGTCACAGCACAGACATCGATGTTCTCCATACTGAGAAGGGCCTCGAGTGCTGCATTTTGAGATTTAGACTTCTGGCATTGAGCAGCATTACCCTTAGTTTTTTCCGCTTTTGTGTTCTAGGGTGGTAGGTTTAGAATTTGAGCCTTGCCTAAAAAGGCACTATGGGGTGGCAAGAGCCTTGCCAATATCCGAATCCCAGGGTGACAGGTGCAAGCCGCCCTTATGCAGCGTGGCTTGTCCAGCATGTCATCCCAGGCAGACAGACACTGGATCCCCTTTGAATGACACCAGTGTTTAAGCCAATTGTTAAAGCTGATCATCTTATCTCTGTATTGTGGCATCATTCTTGGTGAAGGTAGGATACTGCTCAAGGTCAGGGTCATACCTGTCTGGGCTACATAATCAGAGAGCTCCTCAATGTCTCTTTTCATGTAGTCCAAGGAGGTACGTCTCAGGTCGTTTACACCAGCGTGGACAATGACTGAATCATATTTGTACCTGCTGTTGAGAGACCTGAGTGCTTGCGTTATGTGGCGGATTCTAGGGGCGACAGGCAGCTTACTGTGACCTGCTCCTTACTCAGTCTGGTGGCGGGACGTCAGTGTGTCTGACTATGGAGTCACCAATGACTA
This sequence comes from Protopterus annectens, assembly GCF_019279795.1. NCBI lineage: Eukaryota > Metazoa > Chordata > Ceratodontiformes > Protopteridae > Protopterus > Protopterus annectens. Next base: position 737,315,145 of record NC_056741.1, on the reverse strand, counting down.
GTGTGTCTGGCATTGTGTTTGGCCTTAAGGGCTGTGACTGTTTGACACTCTGACTGTGAGGTCTATGTGTTGCAGGTGTTGTGTTCTGAGGTGGTGGTTGTTTGGGTGTCTGCTTTGGTGGCCTCTGCTGTTTTGGTAGATTTTGATCAGAGCCTCAGTATGTCTTTGTGTGTTTATGTGTATGATTTGAGGTTGTAATGGTAATATGTGAGACTGGGTCTATAGTGTGTGTGGTAACCTTCTCCTCCTGACTGGTCTTGCCAGTCCTATGTTGAGAGAGCTCAGCCTCCAGTTTGGCCGTATAGTTGCATCTCTCGCATGTATTTGTGTTTTGTGGGAGGAGGAGAGGGTTGTCTGTGTACATGAGGCAATTGTAACATTGCCTCAATATTCCCAGGTTCACCAGCTGAGCAGGAGAGGACACTAGCAACTGATCCCTCGACATGCTAGAAGGAATAGACAAAAAACTTTAAAAAGATTCCGGGGACGTGGGTGACCGAGAAATGGGGGTTGCCTTTTTGGGGTACTATCTATGACAAGAGTGCCGTATCAAGGTAATAAGTACTGTAGGAGCAAGTGCTACGTTTAACAGATAGAGAATAGTCTACTTGGAGTCAAGTAGAGATGATCTTTTTAATTATAGGATACGCTGATTAGATCAGTAGTATAGTTCGAGGAAGGTAGTTTTAAGGGAAAATTTGAAGTGATGTATAACATTTGCAACTGAAAATATGTCAATATGACTTGTTTTCATTTATATAAATATATGATTACCTATGTCATAAGTGATAATTTAATAAAGATGATTCTTGTTTTTAAAACAAAGAGAGGATTTCAGAATGGATATTCATCAGAATATCAGGGACAGAGGAAAAGGTGAATAATTATTCTAATTCTACAGGGGCTCCAATAGTGACAGATGAGGAAAACAAAGGACAAAAATGGTAGATTTGTGGTAGTAGGGGTCTGTTGGCAAGGGAGGAGGATTACAATGGCATGTATTTATATTTCACTGAAAACTGCGATTACAAAGCTTAAGAATTTTATAAAAGAAATAATCAGCTTTCAGCACAGAATATTATTTGTAGGTAGAGACTGAAATTTGATTTGAAACAATAGTGAGGAAGTATCAGGTGGACCTAGAAGGGACAATATAACAAAAGAGGATAGATTTTGGAAAACATTTATGAAAATATTTGGTATGGAAGATATGAATTCAGTAGTAGGAACTCAGACAGAATATACGTATCATTCCCCAAGGTGTAGTAACTAGTCTAGACTAGATAGAAAGTATATTTAACAGGAACATGTGTATTTAATTGAAAGCTTCAATATGCATCCAATAACTATTTCTGATCATGCACCAACAAAAACTAAGATAAAAATGCAGGGTAATGAAGTAAAAGTCAGACTGGCACTTTCCCACATACCTGTTAAAAAGACAAGAATTTAAGGAATAGGTCATGGAAATTATTCAACCGTTATTAGGGAAGATAGAAATATCGTCAGAAGTTAAAGGCAGTGACTAGGATAAAATGAAAATAGAGTTTAAAAATAGGGTTGAAATAAAGAGAAACAGATACAGTTAAGAAGTACTAGAAATTACTTAGAGTGGCTGGCAAAGGTTAAAGTACTGCAGAATAAGGGGAATATCACTGAGAAGGAGCAAATGCAGAGTGCTAATGAGAAAATAAGGGAGGATCTGGATAACAGGCATGAGTTTAGAAAGATTGCAGTTGAGCAACTTTTTCATAGTGACCCCAGACCACAAAAACTTTTAGCACAACAGCTTAGGCAACAGAATGTTGAAAGAGTTTTCGCCAAACTTAGGGAACCTCTAACAAGAAAAATAACCAGATATCTAGTAAAGGTTTTAGAGATATTTAGGAAATGTTATGAAAATGTGAAAGCAAAGAAATGTAGAAATCAAGAAAGAGTACAAATGGAAATATTAATGGAAGACTTAATTATGCAAAGCTTAGAGGTAGACAAGGTTCAGCAACTAACAGTTAAGATAGGAGCTGATGAGATAAAAACAATGTTGTAAAATCATTCTTCAGGAAAGTCTCCATATACAGATGGCATTCCTGTAGAAGTTGAAAATTGGGAGGGAAGAAAGAGATAAAGATCTGCAAGAATATTTTAACAACCTTTTAATAGCAGGGGGAACACCAGCATTGTGGAAGAAAGCTGTGGTAGCTGTGTTACCTAAAGATGGCAAAGATCCTTCAGATCCAGCTCTATATTGCCCTATTTCAAGTTTAAATTATGATTATAAATTGTTTATGTTTACACTAGCTAAAAGAATGGCAAAGATGTTGCCAAAATTTATAGAAATGGATCTGTGTGGTTTTGTGGAGGGGAAGCAAACATTTGACAACTTTAAAAGAACAATGATGATCCAGAGGGAGGCAGAATGTAAAAAAATACCTCTGATGTTGGTGGATCCTGATGCAGAGAAAGCATGTGACAGGGATGTTATGCATAGGGCTTTGGAAGTATTTACATTCCCTGATATAAGAATAATAAGGTTAATTAGAAGCATATTTGAAGGATTGGAGATAATAATTAAAGTGGGTGGACTCCTCTCAGATAAGCTGTGCTTGAACAGAGGAATCAGGCAGTGGTGTCCTCTTTCCCATGTGTTATTTATATTTAAAGCCATTGGCAAAGATAATAAGGAACTCAGAAATACAAGGATGTAATTGGTATGGTAATCAAGGAAAACATTACTGTATTTGCAGATGATATTATTTTGTACCTGATAAATCCAGAAAAGGACATCTCAGTGTTGTGGAACATTTTAAGACTGCTTGAAGTCTTTTCTGGATACAAAATTAATAAAGATAAAACAAAGGTTACAGGCAGAAATTATGTACCCACAGACAAATTGGTTCATCAATGCCTATATTTAAGGATGTGACACCCATGCCCTGGCCCAGTAATCAGGGAGCCTCAATCCTCACCTCTAACACCAGTGAGGGGCATCTCATATAGGAGGAAAGGATAACAAATACACACAGTAAAGTGCAATTTCCCTTAAGAGCACACAGAGATCACAGTAATTCTGGGGCTGGTCGCTCCCTTGTTCTCCATGTCCCCAATAAGACTCCCCACTGACACAGCTATAGGGCCCAGATCTCAGCCAGCTCAACAAGCTAAAATCTCCAGCACCCTCTCTGTCCAGCCAGTGCTTCATGTCCCTGCCCAAGTAGCTGGCACACACACACTTTGAGATAAGAGTTTATACAACCACACAGACACTTCTGGGGAAGGTTAGCACAGGTTATCTAGCTGTGCCTCTTTTACCCAGACTATACGGTTGCCACCACCCAGCTAATATTTATCAGCTACTCAAAGGGCCTTAAAAGGCTGTCCAATTATTACTGTGCAATATTATTATCAAATTGGTAGTATAACTAAACAGGCAAGGCTTATTAAAGTGACTTGGTACAGGATCCTTATATACATGCAATGTACTCTTAGAGCTTAACTTATCTCTACACAAAACAGCCACAGTTGAAAAGTTTTAAAATATTTAATAATAAATAATAAAAACATAAGACAATACTACTTATTACACAGAGCTGGTCAAGAGTTCAGAGATCACAGAGAAATACTTAAAATAATTCAGTAGTACAAGTCTGACATCACAGAAAAACACTTTGTCTAATCTTTCTAGTTTCTAGCTATTTCTAAGAGAAAACACAAGTCTAAGATAACCTTACACATAGAAACAGGCAGAGTGCTGATGAGTTGGATGGTCAAGACAAAAATGCTTAATAATCTCTGATTCTCTCTATTTTTAAAATCACATTCCTGGTTCACATTACATCATTCTTCTCACTTCCCTGAGTCCCCAGACTGACAGAAACTACATTTACATTCTTAACATCTCCTTGTGTTATCTTGCAGATGGTCAGGAAGCAGAGCAATAAGAATACATTTACATGCTTAAATCTAGCAATTTAACTCTTGTTTAAAACAATAGAAAGAATGTCTTCATCTAGACAGGCCGGAGCCGACTTTAGATTAAAGGGTCACAACATGTTTTACTTAGCTTCCTTACAGCATTTTTTTTACATTTAAGACAACAAGCCTGTGGCTCACATTAATATTTACAGATGACAGAATTATCTATAAAATTCGATCTGGCTAGGCTGGCAGCCTTCCCATATCTTCAAAAAGGGGACATGATAAGATAAAGTATTTAGGAGTATGGATTAAAAATGCTTCTTTTATGGCAGCTAAGGATATGTGGGAAGAGCCCAAACAAAAGATAATACCTAAACTGAGAAACTGGAAACTCTTATTTATAGTTATGGATAGTAAGATACAAGCAGTACAATGTTTTAGTCCCTTTAATCTTGTATATGGGTCAGGCTTATTTTTATCACCCCGAAGTTGTGGACAATAATTAATTAAGAATTGAAGGAATTTGTCTGGGAGGGAAAGAGGAGAAAAGTTAAGTGAGAAAAACTGATTTTTCCAATAGAACAAGTTGGAATAGGTTTACCTGATTTCAAGGTATATTTTAGAGCCACAAAGTTACGGCTTGTAAACATAGCACAAGCAGAAGGTTATAATTCAAAGTGGAAAGGGATGATAATGAAGCAAGGGGGAAGTTCAAGAAATGGAGAGAGGGTGGGATTTTGGATGCAGAATCCTTATGGACAATAATAACAACCCTTCAGAATATTATATTCATAAAGTAGCAGAAAGCATTTTAAGAACTAAGCCAATACAAGAGTGGGGAAAGGAGATTTTTCCAATAGGGAGGACTGCAATTAGGGGTACAAAAATAAGCAAGACAAGCTGGAATTTACTGGAGAAACCTGGCAAAGGAAGCAAGATATTGGGAGCAAACAACTCAAACAGGAAAGGTAATACTGTAGGATGAGGCCAAGAAGACATTTGAATTGCAGGGTAGAGACTGCCTTCCCTACCAGGGCTTTATCTCAGACTACTGGCAAAGAGAAAGGGACAGAGGGATTTTAAGTGAAAGACCTGCTCTGGTAGAGTTTTTAGTTGAATCTAGAACAGAAACCACTGTTAAAAAGGGGGTAATTAGTAGGGCATATTGTATGATAACTATAAGAATCAGAGGAGGTTAGAAAAGATTGGGAAGAGAGACCGGAAGAGCAATTTACAAGAAAACAATGGGAAGACATATGTATGGCTCCCAAGTATAAAACCAAGTCCAGAAAGTTGAGGATCTTTGCTTGGATGTCTTTACATAGGTATTTTTTACACCATAAGCAGACTTCAAAGAATTTTTCCAGAGGTACATAGCAAATGTTGGAGGTGTGATGGAGAAGAAACAGGAAAATGGGAGCATAAGTTTTGGGAGTATAATGAGTTGATAGATTTTAAAAATTTGTTACAGAGTATGCTATCATAAATCTTGGGTGAGCAAATGTCTGTAAATAAAGAAATTATTCTTTTGAGCTTATAGGTTCATCCTCTTGAACAAGGCCAAGCGACTGTGCTCTGCTCTCGGGATTCTTTTCCACAGCATATAGGGAGGAGTCTGGGTGATGAAATCTGTCCTCCAGCACGCTCTATTTATAACAACCGTGTCAAGGTTTAAGTCTCCTCTCTTTCTGAGGGTGCCTCTTTCAGTCAAGAAGCATGAGCATATTCATCAAATCTGGGTTTGACAGCAGCCTTATATGTCGAGTGACCTTTATCCTTTTGGTGAGGAACTTTTGGGCCTTTTCAAGCATCAGGTGTCTGGTCAGATACATTCGAGCGGGGCATTGTACTCAATCATAGTCTCTATGAGTGATGAGTACAGGGGACGATGACTCCCTTGTTGAGATGTGAGGTGGGCTATATAGAAGGTTTTCCTCTAACTACTTTAGCAACAGTGTCAAGCGAAAGAGACTACTGTCTGTCAACCCCCCCCCTGATGACTTTTCTTTCTGTGCTCAGTGGATTGTCATATGGTAGCTAGGGGTAACCTTGTTTTTTTTCCCGAAGGTATGACTATGCATTTTTAACTTTTAACTTCGGCTCTGGGGCCAGGCTCTTCCAGTTCCTTCTCTGGAGGAGGGGTCCCTGTGTGTGTATCTGTATATGTTGTGGTTGGTTTCAGTTCTGCATCACAGTTTGTTGTCACTAACCTCCTTGTGTTTTGCCGACAAGAGTGGACCAGGACTGACGCCCTGTGGGACACCACACTTGTGAGGCTTTGAGAGTCTGGCTCATGGCTCAACTCTGTGGACCTGTGGGTTCTGTAAAGTTTGCAACCCATCTTGTGATGTAATGGGTTTACATGGGTTTAGATGTTTTTACGATGATACCTGGAATGGTGTTTGTGTCGGTTTGGTCGGTGTTGGCTTTGCCAGGTCGAGGTGGGCTGTATTCCCTTAATTCCTCGTTGAGTTCATGAAGCACACAGCCGAGGACACCATCGGTCCCATGGATGCTGTGTTTTGCCTTAGTGAGGGCAGTTCTCACCTGGGCGCGTGGGAGATGGGGGGGCTACAAGTGATACAGGATCTGAATTGTGTAGATATAGTAAGGCCTTGTTAAGTTTAATTCTGTTGGCTGCCGACAAAGCAATTACTAGAAAATGGAAATCAAAGTCTACTGTATATGAAGTACTGAATATTACAAAAGAGATAAAAAGAACTGGAAGAGGGATCTTTAGAAAAGGGAATGAACAAATTACATAGAAATGGAAACTGGAAGAAGACATGCAGACTGATGTTCAGGAAGAGGAGGATTGAGGTTTAAGGGAAGGCAAAAATTCAACATTTTTTGTAATGTTGGACTGATGATAGTAGCATATAAAATATATGTGATTTATTGTATTTAAATGGAAAAATGTTAAAATGGTTTGTTTTCTTTTCTGTTAGTATATGTTTGCTTGTGTCTTAATTGATAATTTAATAAAGCTGTTTAAAAAAGGAATCACATACAAATCCAGAAGTAATAATCAGACAGGGACAATTCAGGAACACTTTTTATAATTTAAGTACTGTGTTAACCTTAGTCATTGACAAAATTAAAAATGTGAATTAATATATATTCTTCTGAAGTAAAGGAGTCTATATTATAATTCTTCATTTCTTTCTAATTATTGTCATTATATATGAAGTGCAATTCACTGCCTGTTTCACCTAAAAGGTAACTATAAAAAAGCAGGCAAGCCAATGTACATTTATGCATTTGCAATACATTTTAATTTGATACATCCACTGGTTTACCACCAGTCCTGCCTCAACTGTCTAGATTTTGGCAGAATGTCGAGATAAATACCTCATATTCTTGGTCTGTTCCTCATATTTGTGGCTTTCTGGCAAAGCACTGGTGACTGAAATCACTAAATAATGATAGATATTTCAGTGTCAGACTTCCTATACTTCAGAAAATGCATGCTAACACAAAACCTGTACATAGCTCTCAACAAATTAGGGACAAATCTCAACAGAATCAGGGACAAATCCAGAAATAATCAGGGACAATCAGGGACACTTACAAAATATTAATACTATTAACCTGAAATATTGACAGAATAATTGGATGTGAATTCATATACATTTTCTGAAGTAAAAGAAGTCCATACCTCTAATTATTGTCATTATTTATTAAGTATAATTCACAAACTTTTCTCTGAAAATCATTAGTTTTAGAAAGGATTAAGAGGGACAAAGCTAAAATTTTAGAAAAAAATCAGGGACATCCCTGAAAATTAGGGATAATTGAGAAGTATGCCTGCTATTCTAGCAACTTTTCAAGTTTATAAGAGCAACATAAAATAATCACACCAGCCACATTAAATAAGTTGTGAATTTGTGAGGTTCAAATGCAGATAAATGAAACAAAGAAAAAAGTTGAACATCAGCTGCAAATCTCCCCTCCCCTTTACAAGATGTTGAAAGTAGCCCACAGGCTAACCTATAGAGACCGTCATGTTTTGTCCTTTCTCCACCCCCCCAAACAAAAAGCCTTCACTGATGCATACTTCTGCAGCATATCAAGCAATCAATTTTGTTAAGATAAAAATGTAGAGTCCGTTGTAAAATCAAATATTTACTCTCTTTTGCTATGACAAAGTTAATCCCACAAAAGAATGATATAAACAAACAGATTTTTACAGACTTCATTTCTTTAGCTGCTTGTAACCCTCACCTCCCTCAAGATTCAACAGTTACATTTTTTAAATTAAATGCTGCTAGGCTAGCATACCCACAACAAGTGAACTACCTGTTATTTGTTTCTTTGTTAATTTGCTCACTGTGGGCGACAAAAAAAATGAAGCCCTATAACTGCTTTCTCTGTACCACTCCTTCTACTTCCCCAGCCAATCAGAAGTCTTGGGGTGGTGCCAGAGGCACATGTAAAATGTAGGGATGAGCAGACATCCATGCAAGATAACGTGGAAAGGTGTTGGGAAGTAGTTTGGAGTTTCAGACATCCATGTAGGACTTTTTTGTAGTTTCTCCTGCTTTTCTTAAAGGGAAAAAAACATATTTATAAAAAAATTCATTATAAAAAATATTCATTTATTTATTTAGTGTGAATTGCACCTTCTCCAAGACAGCACCCGGAGCAACTGCCCCTTTCTTTCCACTCTTTCTATGCTACTGATAATAACCATTTATATGACTTTGAGTATATACTTCACAACTTTGATTGAGATGAAATGAATGAATACATGTGTAAACAACTGCCACATGGTTATGTATCTTCTTTGCTCAGTGTTGTCAGAATACAGTGTGCAATACAATGCAACCACCACATACATCTCAATCACTTAGTCTAAAAATAAAATAGAAACAAAGGATCAAAATCAGGCACAGCAGTGGGTTGAGAAGATACAGTCCTTTGTGTGCCCTTATATCCTGAGAAAGTGTGCCCTTATATACTTAAAATGCTGCCAGAACAGTATTTGCATTATCATGGTTTTTCCTAATGCTATAATGTCTTACACTCAAATGTCTGCCATTATTTAGAAACTGCAGTTCTCAAAGATTTGCCAGAAAAAAAACAAACAATGTTTGTACTGTTCATCAGTACCTGGATTAGGACTAAAAAGGGTGAGTAGACCAGCTCACTTACTTGGTAAAAGTAAATAAGTAAATAAACAAATAAATAAATCCCCCTGCATGGGGATTGCAGGGAGTTTGCTTTCTCTTCACCAACACTTAAGGATTTAATGATTTGTTTCTACATTGTTGTGATTATAGTCTTCTGCTGAAATGTAATTAGCTGAAGGGTACATAACATAAGAATCTGTTACTAGAAAGCTACATGGCAGAATGGCTACTTTTTCCTCTTCTGTACCAGTCTGGGTACCACCAGGGTTATCCTCTCACTGATGCTCCACTGGTCTCCTTGCTAATATTATAATTCTTCCACATAGGCTACTACTTCAAGAGGAGCTCCACCCTTTCCTGGGCTAAGTCAGCACATTGGGTGCTACCTGAGCACCATTTCCGTCCATGACTAAGGTAAGTTAGCACACTGGGTACTACCTGAATATCAGTTCCACCATTGCCTGGGCTGATTCGGCCCATTGGATGCTTTCTGAACACCAGTTCTGTCCCTGCCTGGCCTGAGTTAGCACACTGGTGCTCCCTGAACACCATTTCTGTTCCTGCCTGGCCTGAGTTAGCACATTGGTGCTACCTGAACACGAGTTCCACCCTTGACTGGGCTAAGTTAGCACACTGGGTACTACCTGAATATTAGTTCCACCCTTGCCTGGGCTGAGTCAGTACACTAGGTGCTCCCTGAACACCAGTTTTGTCCCTGCCTGCATTGAGTCAACACATTGGTGCTACCTGAACATCATTTCCACTCATGACTAGGCTACATTAGCACACCGGGTACTACCTGAATATCAGTTCCACCCTTGCCTGGGCTGAGTCAGCACATTGGGTGCTCCCTGAACACCAGTTCTGTCCCTGCCTGCATTGAGTCAACACATTGGTGCTACCTGAACAGCATTTCCATTCATGACTAGGCTAAGTTAGCACACTGGTCCTACCTGAATATCAGTTCCACTCTTGCTTGGGCTGAGTCGGCCCATTGGGTGCTACCTGAGCACCAGTTTTGCTCCTGCCTGGCTTGAGTCAGCACCTTGGTGCTACCTGAACACCAGTTCCACCCTTGACTGAGCTGACTAGTGCTATTGACAGAAGATCACTTGGATCTGATCTGCTTTGCTGCATTTACTACCTGCTCTGCCTGCCACTGTTTTTCACTGGGATATCTAGACTCTTTCAGCCTATCATATACCTGCTAGGAAATTGTATAATGCATCCTCAAAAACAATAAAGCATCCACATAAAACAAAGTTTAGCCCTGTCCATATTTAAGTACAACTTGGATCCATGGATAGGAAACAGAAAATTCACCCAGGACTACCCCCTGTACTACTAATGGACAGAGGCATGTCCTAAATGCATCATCCCATGCTTGGCTCCTCTAAAATTATCAATGGTATGATTCCAGTTATTCTCTTTAGGGATAATATATAATTATCAACCATGGGATGGGCAAGGCCAATCTCTAATCAAATAGGACAAGTTAATTCAAGCACAAAAAAAGGAAACTATCTAAGCCTAAAATAACCCACAAGGGCAGCTACCTTACTACCTAACTATGAACCTATGCACAGAGTGGTCAGTGCTGGATGCTTCTATTCTGTTTGTTAACATAGCAACAACTGCTGAAGCATGAAGATACTCATGACACCTTACATGCAAGCCGACTTATCGGTACTTGCTGTTAAAGTGGTATATTCACTTTGCACATTACAACTTGTGATGATGTGGTGTAGTGCCAGCTGTGCAAGGGGGAGTGTAGGGCAGTGCATATGTAACATATGCCAGCCGAGCTAGCTGGAGTTTTGTGAAGAATCATATGTCATTTGAATATCCAATTGGTTTGTACAGATGCTTGTGTTAAAAATGTATTTGTAAAGTTGCTTGTGTTAAAAATGTATCAACAGTGGGTCCTGCTGGACAGAAAAGAAATATACATGTATGTCAGACTGTATTTTCGTACCTGATTAAATGAATATAATTTAACAGAGGATACTGGAAGGGAAGGGGTTAAGCTCAGCCCAGCTAACCTTAAGAAAAATAGCCTGAAATTAAATTACTTGGTTTAGGCCATAAATATGTTATCTCATGGGTCTGAATGCAGCTAGAGACACAATGTCTGTGAAAAGTCTTTCTGCAGGAATGGTGGGACTGTTGAAATTGTTTTATAGCTTCCAGATGCTGTATTAAGCCTTAGCAAAGTTGTGTGTGTGTATTGTGACACATCTGTGCCAAATCCTGGCTCAGTTGCTAGTGAGGGGGTCGTCTGGGAACCACAGAGTCAGGTGATCAGATGCGATGTCATTCTGTAGCCAGCAGTGAAATTGTATTTGAATGCTAGTGGGAGATGTGATAGATGCACTCTGTCTTGGACATGACAACAAAGACACTCATCTACTTCATTTTGCCTTGCTTTAGTAAGTAACTAGAGAACAGTAAATGTCCTTACATTCACTGCTGCAGTATTCTTAATGATATGGGATTCCCTGCCGTGGAAACCCAACATCTGTCCAGCCTTCCAAAATCTTCTGAATTTAAAAAGTATGCTGAATGTCACCATATGCTTCCTGTATAGTGTAGGGCATAAAGGTGATGTTCAGGCTTACCAAAAACATATCTTCTTTGTCGCCAGTCTGAACATATCTTTTGCACCATAAGTCTGTTTACCTGTGTCAGTCTTCTGCCAGTTAATTGCATTTTTTTCTCTAGTGACTTCCTATGCCTGTTTGCTGTTTTTGCAAGGTAATTGCACCATTGGGGATTTTGTTCTCATTTTTTTTTGTGTTCCTTGAGGTTAATGTCATCCAGGAAGAGTAAATGCCAGTATGGGAGACAGATTCCCCATAAAGACTTCCATGGTAAGTGTTTTTTTGCTTAGGTGTTTCCCATGACCATACATCTTTTTCTGTTTGTCAGGTGTTTGTTCCAAAAACCCTTCACAGTAGATTTTCTTCCCTTTTCTTGTATCTTGAGAAGCAGAGTCTTAAGCTACTTGCTAAAGATACGATGGAAGGAATCTCCCACCCCAAGGATCAGCCATTAGGGAAGAAGAAGGTGAAAAAGGTAAGACTGGAATCTTCTGCTCTCCAGCCTCTGCCAGGTGTTTCTCCCAAAGTCATTATAAACCCAGAGGCTCGCCTGGCTGTGTTGCTGGATTTTTCTGCAGTGCCCGTGTAGGAGACAGGTGAGGATTCATCTGGCAGCACTTCCGAATAGACTTTGTAGGCATCCATTTCAGACCTTCATGGGAACCACGGTTGATATTTTTCTGAGGGACCTCAGGGAGTTCCTCAGTTTTTAGTTTTGGAAGAATTTCCTGCTACAGTTCTTGACTGTCATCCTGGATCTAAGCCTTCTCGGGGCATTCTCTTAAAAAAGAAACAAAAAGTTAAACATGTTTCTTCTGCTTCTGGAGATCCACAAAGTGAGTGGCAGGCTTTTACTCAGGGGTTATTGTCTGTCTTACTGTCCTTAATGCCTCCTCATGGGGTTTCAGTTCCTGCTCCTCCTTGATCCTCTACTTCTCTTAAAAGGCCTAGAGACCAGGATTATTCTGAGGATGAGCTGGATTCTTCTGATGCATCCATGACTTATTCTATTCAAATTCCTTCTCCTTTGGACTCTGGGCTAGAGGAAGAGGAATCTATTAGTCCTGATGTTCCTTTGGAGGGAATTTCCTTTGGGGACACACTCTCTAGGATGATGGATTTGTTTAAGTGGGATTGTACTCAGGTCTCTAATATCCATAAGAGGTACTATGAGTTGTTGCAGTTGGACTCTCCTAAACCTGTGGCTATTCCTCATGTCTTGGCTGATTTACTGAATGCTTTCTCCTATGCCTCTCAGGTGCCTGATTCTCTTTCCCCTGCTCCCAAGAAGCCTGATAGGAAAGTTCCTGAGGATTGTTCTTTTTTTTATATAAATATGCTGCTGCTGACCCCTTGCTAGTGCCCATAGCTTCTGATAAGCCATCTCAATTGCTTCCTTCACCCAAGTTATTGCCTTCTGACAAGTACAGCAGAACTATGAACAGGCTGAGGAAAAAGGTTTACAATTCTGCTACCCTAGCTTTTAGGGCTATTAATTATCAGGGATGTGTTGGCTCTTCTTTCTCAGGCCTGTCAACTTATTTCTGATTTTCCAGACTCTGAAGATAAAACTTCTGTTCTTTTCTTGATAAGGACTTTCTATCAAGTCATTTTTCATTCTATTAAATATAGTTATGATACGGTGGATGCCTTTTCTAGCACTGCTGTTTTTGGTTCAGTTATAAGGAAGAATTCTTGGCTTAGGCTTCAACCTCTACCTGATGATATTAAAGCTAAGTTGATGGATGCTCCTCTGGATTCTAAACTTTTGTTTGCAGAAGCTGCTGCTGGTTTAAGTCCCTTCAGGATAAGGGTAAGGCCTTATAGGAACTTAAATGTGTTTGTTTCTCCTGTGACCAAATTTCAGAGAAACTACCCTGCTAAGCCTGGCTTTGTTCGTAGGCAGTCCTGTCCTTCTACTAAAGGTAAGAAGAGTGGCAAACTGAGTCTTCCTGCTAAGGCTACTTAATTATTGGGGACTCTAAAGCCTTCCTTTCTGGACAAACCAAGTTGTGTGACTATCCTTCCCCTCCCAGCTACATTCCTCTTTCTCTTTGCCTTTCTCTTTCTGTTCCAATTTCAGATTATTTAGGATTCTTGGGTTCTGTCAATCATTCGTCAGGGATACTTCATGGTGTGGAAATGCCATCCTCCTTTTATGGGCATTCCTCAGCCTCCTTTTTACCAGAGGCTTTTCAAGATCTCTTGTCTTAGGGTACTATTCAAGAGGTGCCTCTGTCCCAAAGGGGGAAAGAGTTCTACTCCTGACTGTTTCTAGTGCTCAGAAAAGAGGGCACTTGGAGACCTATTCTAGACCTGTCTCATCTAAACACTTTCTAAAGGTACCTTCCTTTTGGATGTTGTCCCTTCAGATTCTGTTTCCACTCCTGCTCCCTCAGCCCTATATGGTGTCTCTGGATCTTAAGGATGCTTATCTCCATATTTTGGTCCATAGGATGTCTGCTTTGCCCTTTGGGTTTTCTACTGCCCCAAAGGCAATCAACAAATGCCTTGCTCCTGTGATTGCCTTTTGCAGACTTTAAGGAATCCAAATATGTCATAGGTTCATAGGTAGGTACTAGGCTATCAGCCCTGGGGCCTATACAAGCCCAGCCAAAAAGGTACCCTGGCTTTTGCCACCCAAGAAAATGATTTTCCTGTGCCACTGTCGAGCAGAGCCACAGAGATGATCTCTGGGGTGAATTTCCTATTTCCCATCCAGTCATCAAGATTTTTCTTGAAGAGTGCTAATGAGGAGCTTTGTTTGATATAGATAGGTAATTTATTCCTGAGTATGGGAAGTCTCTGGGACAGGAATCTATCCCTCCAGCATGTTCTGTTTATTGTGGTGACAAGGTTTAGGTCCCTAGAGCGTGTAGCTCAGAGGGATTGGAATTTTCTTGCTTGGATGACCTGTTGATTCAGGCGTCTTCTCCAGCGACCCTTTCGCAAAATCTTCATTTTGTCATATAACTTTTTCAGAGCTTGGGGTTTACTGTACATTTTAAAAAGTCTTCTCTGATTCCTTCTCAAGATCATGTTTTTCTGGGTTGCTGGATTCAGACGGTGTCAATGCTTGTATTCCTGCCCCCTCCACAGGCCTTAACTCTCATTTCTTTCTTTCATGATCTTCTTCCTCTGGCTTCTATTACCACCAGGGAGTTTCTGAGAGTTCTGGATTTCCTGGCATTGCCCATTCTAATGCTCCCTCTGGCCAAACTTCATATGAAAAATTTCAGTAGTTTCTGAAGTCAGTGTGGCTTCAACATGCTCATCCTCTAGAATTTGTAGTTCCTCTTCTTCCTTGCCTTGGACAGAAACTTCTCTGGTGGATTCAGCAGTTATCTCTGAATATAGGGACCCTTTTCATCCTCCTCTTCCCTCTCAGCAAACTGTTCATGGATGCCTCAGACATGGGCGGGGGGGTTACTTTTGGCTCCCTAAAGTACAGGGGTGTGGTTGCCTTGTCAGCAAAAGGAGTACATCAATATCAAAGAGATGAGATCCCATCTGCTGGCTCTTCAGGCCTTTCAGTCTCTCTTTTTTCCAGTGCCTCTCAAGGTATTCACAGACAATACCACAGTGATGTGGTATATCAACAAGCAGGGCAGAATGAGATCTTATCTTCTTTGCCGGTTGGCACTTCTGGTATGGGATCTTGGAGTCAAGTGTCAAGTGACTATTCTGGCAGTTAATATCCCTTCCAGTCAGAACATTGTGGCAGACACTCCAAGCAGGTCCTTAACCCAGTCCCATGAATGGATGCTTCACAGGGATCTGTTTCTGGACATTATCCACTAATTGGATACTCCTGAAGTGGATCTTTTTGCCTCCCTTCTGAAAAGACAACTTCCTCTATTTTGTGCCAGACTCCCAGGTCCTCTGGTATGGAAGGTGAACGCCCTCTCATTCTCTTGGAAGTGGATTATTCTTTATGCATTCCCTCCCCTTCTTCTCATTCCAAAAGTCCTGTTCAGAATCCAACAGAATGCTCCCAAAATATTGCTGGTGACTCCCTTTTGGCCATGACAGCACTGGTTCCCTCTTCTTCTGCTTCAACCAGGGGCAATCATCACAAGTTACCTCACAGGGTGGAGCTACTCACACAAGACAAGGGATTGCTTACCCATCCCCACCTATCCACCCTTCACCTGACACTGTGGGTGATAGAATTTTGATTCCTCATAGACACTTTTTATCTGAGGACATGCTAGAAGTCCTCCGAGAGGCCAGGAAACCTATTACTAGGAAATCCTACTTATCCAAATGGAAGATTTTTTCTTTTTGGTGACTGTCTCTTGTTACCTGAACCCACTTACTATGGATGCTCGTTTGGTTCTCTTTTATTTGTGTGAGTTGCTCAATGCTGGTTTGGCCTATTCTTCTATTAAGGCCCGCCTATCAGCTATCTATGCTTGTCTGCCTTTTTCTCCTCCTTTAGCTGCTAGGTGTGAGGTGAGACAATTTCTTAAAGGCATCCTTAATATAAAACCTCCCAGAATGCCTATTCCTCCTCCCTGGGATCTTAATTTTGTTTTGGAGAAGTTAACTCAAGCTTCTTTTGAGCCTGCTACTTCAGCTTCCTTGCAGCATTGTTCCTAGAAGACTGTTCTTTTGTTAGTGCTTACTTCTGCCAGATGGATGTCTTGAGTTCCATGCCTTTATGGCTTGTCCTCCTTTTTTGATTTTTCATGAGGACAGAGTGTCCTTGTGCACTAACCTTTCTTTTATGCCGAAGGTGGTTAATGAGCTATCACTTAATCAGTCTATTAATCTGCCTACCTTTTTCCCCTCTCCCAAAATGACAGTGAGAGGGTGCTGCATACTTTGGACATGCATAGGCAAGTTAGTGTTGGTCATATCCAAATAAATTCTATCAGAAAATCTGATCAGTTATTTGTTTCTTTTCATCCTAGATCTGTGGGGCTTGCTGTATCCAAGCAAACTATTTATTCTTGGATTTCTAAGGCTATTTCCTTTTGTTACACTTTAAACAGCAAGAGCCTTCCTTTTTCAATTAAGGCTCATTCTACTAGAGCTGTGGCTTCTTCTGGTGCTTTTTTCAAAGGCTTAGATACTAATTTTATTCTTCAAGCAGCTACCTAGACTTCTGTGCATACCTTTACCAAGCACTGCAAGCTGGATGGTATCTCTAGAGCTAGGGCTGGTTTTGCTAGTTCAGTTCTTCATGTTTTTTAGGGGACTTTTCTGCCCTTTCCTCCTCCCTAGTTTCCTCTTGAGCTTTGGCAATCTCCCATATAGTTAAGAATACTGCAGCACTGAATGCAAGGACAGAATGTCCTTGTCTTCACTGCTGCAGTGTTCGCTCCCTTCCTCCATCCCCCCTAGTTCTTTACCTTTCTGGATGTACATGTTACCTCTTGGGTTCCTTGGACTGGTGTACCTCCTGGGGAAATCAGTTCTGTTTTCAGTAAGCCTGAACATCACCTTTATGCTCTACTTTACACAGGGATCGTTTGGTGACGTTAGGCATACTTTTTAAATTCAGAAGTCTTTGGAAGGCTGGCGGAATGTCGGGCTTCCTCTGCAGGGTATCCCATATCATTAGGAATACTGCAGCAGTAAAGACAAGGACATCTACTGTTATGGTAAGATTTACACAACTGTACTTTCTTCAGTCAGTTAGAAAATATAGTGAGATTAGCTAAATATTGTTTTTCTGTGTCTGTCTGAGTCGTCCAATCTGTGTTATTTTTTTATATTTCCTGTGAAGTGGAACTCTGGTGTTTATTGTAAATAGATATTCAGTATTATCTAATTATTTATTATGAAATATACCTATAACTTTCATTGTGGCTGTCTTTTAGAAAATATTTAACCTTTGAGAGTAATTGTATTCATTTAGTGGCAGTGTGTCTCCATGTTCCTGAAAGTCTTGCTGATTTGTCAAACTTTACCAGTACTAATTTTACTGAGAGTAATTGGGTAACCTGGTAAGAGCCTTAGAGTAGCTGGCTTTGGATGTTCTAGTAGCAGTGTATCTACCTTATAGTCTGGGTGGAGGTGGCAAAGCAGGTAAACTGTGCCAGCCTTTCCTAGGTGTGTGTGTGTGTGTGTGTGTGTGTGTGTGTGTGTGTGTGTGTGTGTGTGTGTGTGTGTGTGTGTGTGTGTGTGTGAAAATCAAATCTCAAGGGGAGTATGTGTTGCAGCTACATTGAACAGGGACAGTGAGAGAACTGATTTCTCAGAGAAGGTAGTGGAGGATTTGGCTTGGAACACCCAGCTAAGGACTCAGCTCTATAGCTGTGTCAGTGGGGAGTCTTATTTGGGGCCTGGAGAGAAAACCCAGCCCCAGAGGTGGAGTGTGCATTCCCTGCATGCTCTTAAGTGAAATTGTACTTGGTGCAGAGAGCTGCATTTGAAAATACTGTGTGTGTCTATTTCTTTTCTCATTAAATGTTTCCCACCTGTGTCAGTGGTGAGGATTGAGGCTCCTTGAACACTGGCCCAGAGGAGGGATGTCACACACCCCTCCTTTTAAGCTGTAGGGAATCCATACAAAACGCATATAGTATTTAATATACTATGCTAATACATAGCCAGTACCACTGGCATAGAGGAATAAAGTCCTGACAATGATCCAGGTGACCCAGTTTCAATTAATGGTTCAAACACCATTGGAACCATTGTAAGAGACACATAAATGACAAGGCTATGTCTACTCACCTCTCTTTATGGTGTGGTAGGGGATGATGACCTGGAAGCCTGGAGTTGTCCCATTGCCAATGTACACCATATATTATTTAGATTGACACAGCTGGGTAGACATGTGGGAAGGAACTTGGGAATGACATCACACAGAGACAAAGTGTCACCCCTGTGTTGTCTCATTTCAAGCCCCATTCATGGTGCATTGATGTCAATGAAATGGGAAGTTAGGGTTATTCCCTCCCTTGCTCTGATACAGTAAGTTAACAGTCAGGCACAGTATGATGATATATGCTCCCCTCCCCAGTTGTTGTGTGCCCATAGCCCCCAGTGACAAAAGGTCATCCCTCTTTTTTCACACCAAGAGATGGATCACATTTAGGATATACCCAGATATGCAGTGACCCGGGAAGAAGGGAATAATTGAACATGTGAGGGGGGTCTCTACCAAGGAAACCAACCATGCAAATGTGTCCTGTACAGCACTGTCCCATCCAGGACAGACACACCCATCTTCCTTGCTTGCACCTTCAAGAGGCCAAACTGCTAACTGAACCCCAGTCAACTGAGTCATAGGCAGGATTTTATCCCTCTATGACACCAGGGCAGACTAGGTTAACTCCAATAATCTGAGGAAGTTTATATGTTAAGAGAAGCTGGAAAGTCAGAGTACTTCTCAACCTGTGCTGTGTAGCCCTTTGTTTTTTTTCCTTCAAAACACATGCATGTTAGAATATTGTTTTATGTACTGCTTGAAGTCTTTGTGGTACTAAATAAGGAAAAGTGGAAACAGAAATGGGTGAGGAACTGTGCTAGACTACAAAACCATTTAACTGTTTTGCTTGAAAGTTGCCCATATTTTAACTGTGTTGGTTGGTTTTTGAGGTGACTATCAGGCAGAATACTTTAAAGTTTTGAAGGAGCAAAGCCATACCCAAGCATGGAGGAACACAGAGATTTCTTTATGACACATTGGTTGGTTTGATTTAAGACTGAATTCCTAGGAGTGTTTCTTCATATGTTTATTGCCATTTGAGGTGAAGGATAATATGACATATAAGCAGATCCAGGAGAGGACTTGTTTGAAAGAATAGTTTCAGATAGTAATCATTTTGATGTAAAAGTCAGTAGGAAAAATGGCTATTGCACCCTTTCACCATGTTGTTTTTTTCGGATTATTATGATTCCTGAGAGGGCTGAAATATCAGACTGAGTGAATTAGTTTTAAATTTTATTTATTTTTGGGGTTTTTTACAGCCATAGTCATGGGTGCCAAAACCATAGAGTCAGGGGGAGGGGAGCCCCCCCCCCCATTTTTACAGCTGCAAGACCTGTTGGGAAAAATTAATGAAGAGGAGTTTACATGCTTCCGTAGATTTGCACATGGAAATTAAACTAAATAAACTAGCTGTTTTGTTCTCTTATTGGTCTATGTTACAGAAGTTATGCTGCTGCTGTTCCATTAGTGCTGCCAGAGCCAGAGTCATGCCAGTAAGCAGAGTTTTGTTCTTTTATTTGCAGAAGTTATGCTGCTCCCATGTGTGGGTGTGTGTAAATTGCCCTGGTTAGGTATACCTGGTGGTTAGTGTTAGTCAGTTTCAAACAAGAGCCTGAATTCTCTACCTATACTACCAGTCGTGATTCAGGGAGTTGAGTCCATAGCTCTCCACTGTCCACAGAATATTTGGCTCATAGTTTTGGTCTGTTCCTCTTAAAATTTGTGTTTTTCTGGCAAATCAATGAGAACTGAATTCACTAAATAATGATAGCTCTTTAAGTTTCAGTCTTCCTGTCTTTCAGGAAACACATGGTAACACAAAACACTTTATTTTAGCAGCTTTCTAAGATTATACAAGCAATGTTTAAAGTGTGTCCCTGGTTTTGGGCCTTTGCCCCCCAAATAAATTTTGGCTTTTTCCAAATTTCTTGCTCTGCGAAGTTGAGAGATTTAGTTGATCAACTGGATTTTACAAGGAGCTGAGAACTTCAGGGAAGAGAAGTTTAGTGCTACTTATGCCAAGTTGTTTGCATTGCTAGTAGCACAACAGGTAGTATACTTGCTTTTGATGCAGAAGGCTGTGGGTACTACTCTCACAGTATACAGATGGATCGCTGATACTGTACTGTGTTTTACTTTAGTGGGAGTGGATGCTGCAGTCCTATGAATGTCCTCCTTTAGAGGAGTTAGCTAGTAATTATGAACCCATTATCAGTTTGCCATCTAGTCCTGTTGTAAAATTACTATCTTATATTTTTTTTTAATGTAACATAGGCAATTTATTCTTCAAGGGCAACAGGCACTTTATTTTTAGATGAAACAATGAAATATAAAGTTGTTTGCTAGCAGCAACCTCTTCATTAGTTACAGATCCCTTTAATGTGGAATTATTTAGATGGCTTACTTCTGCAGAGATTTTGCATATTTACTGATATTGGTGGATTGTAATGACAGAAGTTTGAGTGGCCTTTTATGGTTGAAATTTTCTGAAATGTGTAGTTTTGTTATTATTGGTTCATATATTTTGTTTCATTGTTTACTAGAAGACTGTTCTAAACTACAAATTTAAAACATATTCGAACACGTGGTGCTGTATTATACAAGGAATATAATTTAATACAATCAGATTAATACAATCAGGAAGGTGAATCAAAGAACATATACATGTATGCTTGCTCACAGGATGCAGGAGATAAAAATAGGGGGAGACCAGTCACCAGTGGAGTCCCCCAGGGTTCAGTGCTGAGACATTTTCTGTTTGGCATATACATCTCAAAAGGTGGTGCAGTGGTAGCATTGTTGCCTCACAGCAAGAGGTTCTTCCGTTCGATTCTTGGCTGGAGTGCCTTCTGTGTGGAGTCTGCATGTCCTCCCCGCGGTTGGGTGGGCATTCAAAAGATATGCATAAATGGGCGTGCTTTCGTTGAAGGTTGAACGTTGAGCTGGCATCTCATCATTTGTCAAAATCTACTGCCAATCATTAGCAGACCGGAGTTCTGCTGTGGCGACCCCTAACCGGGAAAAGCCGAAAGACAACAACAACATATACATCTCAAAAGTAAAAGGAAATACCAAAGGGCTTTGGTCGACTAAGTCTGAGATGACTGCAAGCTAGGAGAAGTTATTGAATCCCCAAATGACTTAACCATCATGTAGGAAGGTTTGTCCCAAACAATAATTGGTGCCAGAATCATGAATTGCAACTAAAATCCAAGAAATACATTATTGTATCCTTTGGGAAGTCACCTACTCCAGGGAACTGCCAAATTGACAATGTCCCTTAAGAAATGACCCAGTTGTTTGGCATTTAGGAACTTGTGTGTACAGTGACCTAACTTTTTGACTAATATGTGCGCAGAGTCATAAAGTATTTCTGCATTGCACAGCTTATAAACAGATTGATTGTGACTAGATCTAGAAATGTTATTGCCCCCCTTCGATCTAAGGATGGGTAATAGAAAATGTACTCCAGGATCCCCCGTCATGCCACTAATGGATAGAGGCAGTTCCTAAATGCTACATCCCTTACATGGGTCCCCTTAAATTATCTATAGTGTGATCACATTTATTCTCACTAGGGCTAAAATACAATTATCAGCCATGGGATAGGTAAGACCAATCAAGAATGTTAATTCAAGCACCAAAATGGAAACTGGCTAAGCTTAAAATGTCCTCCAAGTGAACCTACATTGTGGAAGTAAATAGTTTTAAAAAATTGTCATTTTTAGATCACTAAGTGCCCCTATCACTCCCTCCCCCCCTCCCCCAGTCTTCAACAGCTTCCGGCATATCTGGCCATAGTACATGAAAGATACTTTGTGTGTGTTTGTATATATATATATATATATATATATATATATATATATATAGATAGATAGATAGATATATAGGATCACTACAGAATACAGAAATTCTACAGTCCTGAAAGTCTGAATCCTGAGGACCAGAATCTCGAGATTGCAGAATCTCAAATGTAGTGAATGGGGATTGCCGTACAGTGCGGAACAGGAACTTTGCCATTCACTCCACTGTAGTGCGATCTCATAGTTGGTATATTTAAGTTGCAGGGGCTGTAGGGGGTTCAGGGGGTCTTGCTCCCCTGCATACATGTTAGAATAGTTTGGTGTATGTTTTATTTATTTATTTATTTATTTATTTTTTAAGTTTTGAGATTTCGCAAGCTCGAGATTCTGGTCCTCGGGATTTAGTGTCTTGGGATTGTGGAAATTTGGTATTCCATAGTGATTATATATATATATATATATATATATATATATATATATATATATATATATATATATACATATATATATATATATATATATATATATATATATATATATATATATATATATATATATACTTTGGCTGTGGTATACAGACATAAATTATTTATAGACAATACATTTACCTACCAACACTTTGCAAGATTTGCGAGCAAGTATGGGAAACTGACTTGTTATTTGAATGTGTGTGTGTGTGTGTGTGTGTGTGTGTGTGTGTGTGTGTGTGTGTGTGTGTGTGTGTGTATGCATGTAGTTTGAATTACTATTGTATTTCCTAGGTTGTGAAATAACTGTTTTTGATTTCTCCTTATTTTGTGCTCATTTTGTGTAGTGACTGTATTTTGAATATTATTTTTTTTGCTCTGTTTTCGTACTGATTTTATTGTTGATGAAATGTTTTAAAATACTTCAGATCATTAACAGGACTATGCAAGATGCAACTACCAATAATACAGGCAGATGAGACCTCAGCTTGATGTGACATCCAAGGAACAGCATTTCAAGTGTGCAGCAATGTATCCACATGCTTCATTAGAACATCAGTATTAGCATATGAACTCAGGTGGCTGCTGTGGGGATAGAGCTGGCAATCACTTAATATTTCCTGAAGCAAATGTGAATGGTGTTGTGTATTTTCTGGTTCATTATGTTGTGTTCATATTGCAATTGTGTCAATATGATTTTTTTTTTCTTTTCTTATATATTTTTTTCTGGATTTAGGTTGATTTTGTGAAAGACAATACTGTAAATTACAATACTGTGAGAAAGATTGTTTAAAATCCCAGTAAATTCATTAGACTCACACAGCCTTATTTTTTGTAGGGTGCTTTGCCTTCCATAACCCCTGAATAGAAGTAGGCTTGCAGCATCTCCCAAATTAAATAGAATCCTCTACAAGGGTGTTTTGTCTCAAGAAAAGGAAATTCATAACTTAAATCAACAACTTCCACAATCAGCCTGAATAAATAACTGCAGAAGTGATCGTGAGATTGCACAATTTTCTATTGCTTTTCTCTTTTATTTATATGTTTGATTTAAGCTGCTATGTATGTTTCTGCAGTTCAACTCTAGGGCAGTGTCATTGTGTTTCCCTCCTGTTAAAGGGTCTTAGACTCAATTGTAGGTTAAACAAGTCATCTCCTGAAAAACTGTAACAAAGAAAACCATGGACATGTATTATTTAAAAGTTTAATATTTTGAGAAAAACTGTAACAAAGAAAACCATGGACATGTATTATTTAAAAGTTTAATATTTTTATAATAAATACAGAAAGTCCTGCCCAATCCACGCACAACTAAAACTATAGCTTACAGCTAATTTTCATATCTTTAGCTCTATTAGATGGAGACAATTAGGTAAAAAAATATAAGAAAAAAGAAGAAAAAGACCTTGGTGTATAGGTTTATGGGCTGTTTACATTTCCAGTGTTATTTCTAGTGTTAGCCTTCAAGTGATAGAAGGATTGAGTGCATATGACATTTAGACAGATTATGGCTACCAATTAGTAGGTGAGAAGTTGTAGTTCTGGAATCATGCGTATAGCAGTGTTTAATTTACATAAGAAGCACTGCCCCCACTACTGCTTTAATCACCATCCCTATCTTATCAAAGTAGACGATGTAGCAATAATGTTCTTTGGCTTTACTTTACACATACCAGTGAGATTAAGCAAACATTAGTACACAAAAGCTCTGTTCTCAGTTTGTTGACCTACTCTTTTGACACTTGAATTGCAGTATTTCACACTACTGCAGATAAGTGTAGCTGTACAACAACATTAGCATGATATATGAATTATGCACACATTCAGTTGACATACTGGTGTCCTGTTTTCATATTCTTTTCTGGGTATGCAGTGCTCAGAGTCTTTCTAATTGTCATACATTTACAGACTTACATTTGCAGTTGTTTTCTCTTTATCTCTCAGTCCCTCCCATTTCTCTGCATATGTGTAAACCCTGATCTAATAATAAGTGATCACTTAGTTTCCTTTGGTCCTCTTTCCCCATTGTGACCTCATCATTATGCTTTCTCCTCTCTTACCCCCCCCCGCCCACCCAGTACCCTTTAGAGATGCCTTGCTCACCAGTGAAGAAGTTTTTATAAAACAAAATATGTTTTTAAGGTTTATGCTTTTGTGCTGTGTGATGTATATGCAGTAGCTGTTTTAAATGGTGCTATTTAGAGTTGCAGTGCTTTGGGTGTTTGTGGAGATCAGGACTCACTTGACAGTGCCTTGAATTGACTCCTCTATTTTACACAGTATTTTGTAAAGTCTGCCCTGGGTCTTGAGGGGGTGGGGGGAGCTGTGCCTCCAACACTACCCAGCAAATATAACCATCCTCTGGGGTTGCACCATTTGTAGAGAAGAGAAGGGAAGGGAAGCCAAAGTAGGCAAACCCTAAACTTTACAATTACAGTATTTTTCTTCCCTAAAGTATGGCCTAGGTTCAGTATAAACACTCAGGCCACAAAATAGAGTTTGAATGAATGAAATAAAGAAAGTATGAATAAGGTAAATGGCCCAGATTCTGTCAAAAGGTTCTTATT
The DNA here is from genome assembly GCF_019279795.1 of Protopterus annectens. NCBI lineage: Eukaryota > Metazoa > Chordata > Ceratodontiformes > Protopteridae > Protopterus > Protopterus annectens. The sequence continues at coordinate 737,289,994 of NC_056741.1, read as the reverse complement.
TGACTGATTTTTTCAACTGGCCCCTTCCCGTAAGGACGAAGATTAGAGAAATATTATGCGCAGAGTGTTCAGTACAAAAAGGGGCTGAAAGACAAAAATACGTATACAGAGATCCATTTTAAGAAAGCAAACAAAAAAGAATAAACAAAAAAAAAATATTGCAACATTTTTTGTGTTCAGAAATGAAAAGACAGTTTCTGGATGTGTGATGCATGCATGAAGTGTGATAAAGGTAGCAAGTACATTACACATTTCTGCTTGCTACTCCGCTATTTAAAAAAAGCCTAGATACTTCATGTTGGTTACATCTCAGGCATGAATGCTTGATGGCTAACAGTGGCTACTCAGGCTTTGGTAGATCCTGATGTGCAGTTTACTTCCAATTTTATTCCAGAAAGAAGAAGAAACACTGCCCTATATCCTGCGGACAAGTAAGTGTCACATCACATACTGCTACACTGTTTATTCGTTGTGTCCTTGCTCTGTACATGCTGGTTTGCATACTTTTTAGAGAAAGTATAACGACTCAGAATGGCATACTTCACAAAAAAATTCTTACTCACATAACAGCTTCCTTTCCCAATTACTGCAGTATCAGAGTTACCCTGGGGTGTAGCAGAGCATTATCCTACTGTCATAGTGGGTAATGATGAGTCACCGTGCTGGTGGTGGGGGCAGTGCATAGGGAAAAAAATGGCTTTCTTTCTCCTGTCCTTGGGAGAGAATGCTGAATAAATAAACCATCGCTGTTAGGAGTTCACAGGTCTTAAAAAAGACAAGCTTCAGCTCACTACAACTTAGCAACAAGATAAGGAGTCACACAAGAAACATAAGGTAGAAGACATTCAGTTCGAGAACAACTGGTCTCTGTTATTCTAATCGGGTTACTTAGCCTGCTATCCTAACAGAGCTCTTTGGAAGACAGCTGCTGCATCCAGTCACAGTATTAAGGTAGACACTTTTGTTTATCTTCTGTTACTGTAAACACTTAGTATGATTTTAATCCTAGAGTTTTACTTAAAATTCTTTAGAAGAAATGAACACCTATGTGCCATGCCAACAGAAGTGTAGGTTCGGTGTATGAGATAACTTAGTCCAAAGATATATAGCAGTTATGTATGCGCTGACGGTGGGCTAATATATTTGTTTTTATTCTATACATCAGGTTTGCTGTAACACAAATCAAACATGTAGTGACTAGTAGCTACCTTGACTACATAGGAGAAATGCATAAATGCCAAATGTCCTTCACTCCTCTCTATTCATGCTACAGTAAATCCCCAGTAAGCTCCTAAGCTCAACTAAAAGGTATAACATCTGCTCAAAACATATCAGACATACCTTTCTATCATGCAGGACACGAGGTGTTCATTTATTTATATAAATATAGAATAAGTGTGCAGACTTTCCATTAAAAATAAAGAAAGCAAGCTCTGAAAGTTTACAGTGATGTGCTTATTCCATTAAGTAATAGACTGTTAATAATACTTACAGCAAAGCTTTTCTGGGGTTCTTGTATAAAAGAGAAGCCACCCTAGAGCCATGTTACAGTGAGAAACTAGATATGTTGTCACCAGCCCTAAGTATAAATGAAAAGAAAAAAAAACTACTTAGTTTAATTGTGGCAAAGAAAAAAAGACAGTGTCTCTTTAAGAGTGTCTCCTCCTATTTTTTTACTTTAACTGCCAGTAACAGAGTATCAATTTGCCTTGCTGCAAGTGAAGATACACGGAACTGAAATCCAGGAGTGCTTGGAGCTGTTGAACAAAAGGTGTGCATTTTGTGTGTGTTGGGGGGGAGAGACAAAGACACAGTAACATATTAAGGACAACAAACTTCTACAGCACCTTTACAGTGGGAGAGGCAAGACAAACAAACTTCAAACTTTTCTCTGTTTCTCAAGAATGTTCATCAGAGGATCTAGGAGGAGGCGTTCCAACAGATCAGTGAGTACTTACCACTAATGAAACAAAATACTTTGTTCTCCAGGGACTTTTAATTTGACAGGGAATGAGGAGAGAGGGAGAGTAAGAGAGAGGGCGAGAAAAAGACAAACCTGAATAATAAAGTTTTACCTGGCCAGAGGGTGGAAGGATAAGAGGAGGGACTGAACTGAAAGAAAGTTGCTTTGTTCAGCACAATTTATTTATTTGTTTATTTGTGGGGGGGCTCTTATTTTATTGTGTGTTTGAAGTCACAAATTTGGAGCCTAGAAATCTGATCTGGTTTTTAAACTGTAACTGTTAAAAAATGATACCATTATTAGAAGGATTGTGGGATAAAGCAAGGTGTATGCTGTGCTGTTGTGTTTTCTAACCCTTTGTATATTTGTTTACCATTAAATATTCATCTAATTGTATAGTATGCCTTTCTGTATTATAGCTGTACCCTGATTAGCAGAGGGGAAAAAAGCTTATGAACACCCTGAATTTCGGAAATTTAATATCACAAAAAATGGGCATACATGTGGCTTGCTGTGGACTTTGTTTACTTTATGTTTTAAGGGTACAGCTTATTGTCCAATATAAGCATGAACATATTTGTTTTGACTTATTATTTCTAAAAGTAAAAGCTCTTGTCTCTCCTCGTTATTTTGTGTAGTACATATTTTTTTACATCAACTTTATGTACAGGGCAGTATGTATTGTTAAAGTGTATGAACCTGTAAATGAGCTGTGTATGATCTGCTATTTATGACCATATGAAAGAGAATGCATTTTAAAATGAAGAGTATGGTACACAAGGATCTGTCATATTTTCTTGAATTATTATTAGTATTTAAGAATGGAGGTTTTCTTAAGTGCTTCATTCATCTCATACAACTCTATAAGGTACTGCATTTCTGTCAGCCAGTAGTGATTCCACTTAAACTCTGGAAATTGCCTCTGTCAGGAGGAAGAGAGCCACTGTACTGTTATGAAACTTATTAGTGTACCCAGGAATGTGTGAAAGTTAAATTTTCTTAAGAGCAGGTAATATGCAGAATTTAATTGTAAGATGTGGTCTCTGGCTTCTAGGCTCACAGCCCCAGTCTATTAAAAATGTGCTATATTGTCTCCTTTTGATGGCCTTTTCACATTTCTAATCTCTCTTGTAATGTGAAACTTACTCAAAATTTCAATTGGAGCATAAAATGAAAGCCTTCACTTCCAAGAAAATTTGGTTGCCAAAGCTTGTTAACTGCTATCACTTTTCTGTCTTTAACACCTGCAGTTTGTCTCTGTCATTTTAGAAAGTTCTATGCATTATGGAATGTTGCATATTTACATTTTCATTCAATAAAAAAGAAAGGTAAAAATAAACTTTTCTGAAATTTTTGTGTAACTTTAAATAGGAAATATTATATGCATTTTTTATATTTGTGTTTTAATACTACTGTCTATATGTTTCTGACTTAACATGTGCTTACAGATGGTGACTTTTTTGTTGTTGACCTGTTTGACCTACTTCCTAAGCTTGCATAGCCAAACATATGCTACAAGAGCATCAGTTACTTATAACAAATGTTAGTTTGCCACAAGGAACTAGTGAAACTGCAACTATTTGATCAGATTATTTTTTGTAGAAAGGCAAAGCACCCAAATGCCCATACATTGCTCGAAATCTGTAAGAGTTATTCCTGCATGGTATAATTAACCACAGCCTGCAACTAGCCTTCTACTTCAGGCTGCTGTATATCATTATTGCAGCTTTAAAGTCCACAAGTAATATTGTTTCCATAAGAACCCTGTCTTTTTTCTTTTTTCTATTTTATGACTCATTCATAGTAATATTACTTCTGAAGATGAAAGTGCATAATTTGGAGCCAGCCTCCATAGGTTATTTTTTTTTTCTTTTCAGTACCTGAACAGTTTTTAACATCAGAAAATATGCTTGACTGGGTGGTTGTTCCCTATAGTATTTATGATGTACATTCTTCTTTCACATGTTTCTTGGTGCTAAGTTATTTAAATGCCTCATCTTGATTTGCTGTATACATTTGCTCCAAATATATCCCATTAGGAATCCTAATAATGCCTGAACGATAAAAGGTGCACAATTTTAAAACAATAAAACATGTAGCACTGATTTTTTTTTTTTTCTGTTCACATTGCACAGTACCTTGTCACTGGCTTCAAAGAAATGAAGCCACATTTCTGTATCCCTATAAGTGTCTATATGTAGTATATTTTTTTCCTCTTTCAGTTGCATTTTGGGTATCCATTTCGGAAAGCAACATTCCATGTATTACCCTTTAAAGCTCTCAGAAGTGTTTAAAAGTCCAGAAGAACAAAATTTTGATATGTGAAGTGATGCTTAAGCTATTGCCAAAAAAAGTTCATGCTGGCTGATAAAACGTCAACATTTTCTAAAGATATTCACTTTAGTAGCTGTGATCTATATAAATGTCTATGCTTGCATCTCACTAGTGTGGGAGTTGACACAAAAGCTTATAATAATAAATATGAATAACAGAAAATAAAAAAAAAAAATAATCACAGCACCTTCCAAAACTATGGAGTAAGTTTCTCGTTTTGATCAGATTAAATCTGTCATTAAGTTCTTTCCAATGTAATATTTGTACATACTTGGGGATATGGAAATTTCAACTTGGGGTTTTATTAGTTAGGCTTATTGAAGGCCATTTAAAGGCTTGACTTTAAATCTGTGAACCTAGCTGGAATAAGCCCCTTCTTGTTATAGGCTGTACCTGGGGGGAGGTAATAAACTTGAATAGGGTCACAGAACTTGCAAGACAGAGCGAGAGTGTGTGCAGATGTATGCTATTCAAACCAGTTGTCGAAATTTATGTCCTTCCATCAACTCGTCTCATTTGACTTGAGTAACTAGGATGCCAAGCATTCAGACTAATGGGGCCAAATTTATTTTCTTCTGGCCCACAATGCCTGTCTTTCCAGAGACAGCTGTTCATGAAACTTGGTTGTAGAACTGAAATGATGTTACTGGTTGTGGAGGGGATGGTATCATCTTGTAGTCTCTAACATAAAAAGAGTATTTTTGTATTTAAACCTTTAAGCATGAGGTGCTTTAAATTGTATTTGCCTCCAGACTTCTTCCCTGCTTAGTAAATGACTCACTGTGTTAGTAACTTAATTATGTTTTTATAATGTCTGCCCTCTGACATTATTTAAATCTTTGTTGTCTCACTGGTTATATAGCCTTGTATATCTGAAGGGCCTTTACCGCAGTATATTAAAAAAAATGGATCTAAAGCTGGGCAGCACTAGAAACAACTCAAAAGTTTATGGACTGGATAATCGTACTGTTGAAGTTGGTTCAAGCATTATGTTTGTGCAATAATGTAGTTCTATGCATTGCTGTTTGAAACTTTGCTATGGGGCAGCATCTGTTTTTTTATTTTTTTTTTCCTGAGAAGCAGGAGATGGATAAATATATGTGAAGCATAGTGCATCCTGAATTCTTCTTGGGTTGTGTCCTAAAATAAGGGCAGGTCTAAGGAGGTAACAATATCAGGGTTTTCTCTTATGTGTTTAAAGCTTACATTTCTTTACTCTTGCAGAAGAAGGATGAAAGTGACAGATTTTTTTTTCTATAAATTCTTAGAAACCTGTAACCTTATTTGTGGAAGCCTTTAACTATTTTTTTTTTTTTGTTTTGGCCTAAGACTGGGTTCCTGCTAGAGGCAGCTGTACATTAATTTCTGGGAATGAACAATATCAGTTGATGAGGAAGAAAATACTGCATTTGTTTGTTGCACTTGCAGTAAGTAATGCATTTTTATTGGTACATAATCTTTAAGTTGCGCAATTTTTTTGTGAAAAGATGAAAGAAAATGAGGTTCTTTTATCTTTTATTTATTTATTTAAGTTTGATGACTGGGGAAGTCCACTGGGCCAAGAAGAGGCCATTTTCAGTGGAGGCCCAGGGAGAAAAGCTCCACTATAATTGCAAGTTACATTTCACGTTACAAAAGGACATAGTTCATACAGCTAATGAGCTCCATGATATTTGCAATTGACTTGTCACAATGTTACAACATGAAAAGACATAATTCAATACAGAAATTTCAGCATTTACATATAGTGAATATTTTTGTTATAAACTCAATTGTAGGTTTAACATTTCAAAATATATAGCTATTAGCCAATAGTAGCTTAGGAAAATATTATGCATGGAAAGGGTAAAAGTATATTTGAGATTGGAGAGTATAGTACAACAGATATTAGAGAGAAAATTAGTTTTTGGTAGGGGAGGGATTATATTGGGTGGGATGAAGTAATAGTAGAGGTAGTTGGATGAGTCTGTGCAAGGTGGGATGGGGGGTTTAAGTTGGAGCGTGGCAAGGACATTCTCATTTGGAAGAAAGATGAGAGAATAGCTGGGATTTGAAATTTGTATGGTTAGGTGGGTTGTGTAGGTGTGTGGGGAGAGAGTTCCACTGTTTAGCTAAGGAGTGGGACAGCAGTAGATGGCCGGGAGGTTATGCAGGTTTGTAGACCTGAAGGAGATTTTGGTTTTTGGATCGGAGTGAACGGTTGGAAATGTAAGGTTTTAAGGAAGTAGCGAGAGCTGAGCAGTTGGCAAGTTTAAAGATGAGCTTGTGGGCAATGATGAGTTGTAGGTAACTGAGGTAGTTGGGTAGTTCAAGCCCATTGAGGGTGAGGAGGGAGTGACAATAGTGGGATGAGTTTTTTAATTGGTTGCAAATTTGGAGATCTTATGGTAGCAGGATTCAAGTTTGGACCAAAGGCTAAGATGGAGATTGGTGAAAAGAGGGGCACCATACATAAGAGAGGGGAGTAGGAGGGTGGATGCAAGAGTTTGACAGGTAGAGAGGCTTAGGAAGCCGTTGTCTGTAGAGGAGACCTACTTTTGGTGGGTTTTCTTGATTGCGGAGCAGATGTGGGTGTCCAGTTTTAGTTCATCAACAATGATGCCAAGAAGCTTGGTGCTGGGAACAATTTCAAGGAGGGTGTTGTTTTGGCTCTGTATGGTGAATGTGGATTTGTCAATGGTGTTTTTGGTAGGGAAAAAAACATTAGTTTGGTTTTATTTGCATTTAGTGCCAGATGGTTAGACTGCATCCATGTTTCTGTTTTGGAGAAGGCTAGTTGGGTTTTTGCTAAGAGCTCGGAGGGGGAGAAGGATGAGCAGATGATTGTTGAGTCATCTGCATATTGGATGATAGATGAGTCTGGGATGGATTGGTGAAAGTTTTTAATGAATAGGTTGAAGAGAAGAGGGCCAAGAACAGAACCTTGGACACCTGTGGGTGTGGGAAGGAAGAGGGAGGTTGAAGTTTTCCATTGGACAGCTTGTTGGTGGTTGAACAAGTGGCTGAAAAACCAGGTGATGGTGGTGGGAGAGAGGTGTAGAGTGGAGAGTTGGGATATAAGTAGGGGGTGTGAGATGGTGGCAAGGGCCTTTGACAGATCGAGGAATAGTGTGGATACAAACTTGCCTGAGTCGCGTTTCAGGTTTATGGTTTCAAGAAAGGAAAGAAGGGCAGTCATGGTGCTGTGGCCAGGGTGGAAGCTGTGTTGGGTAGGGGAGAGGAGATTGTTTAGCGTTAGGTGTGCCATGAGTTGTACTTGTATTGTTTTCTCTAGTATTTTAGAAAGATGGGAAAGGATAGCAGTAGGCTTGAAGTTGGTGTTATCAGTATTTTTGCCACCTTTGTATAGGGGATGATGTAAGCATGGTGCCAGATAGAAGGGACATATGCTTTTTGTATGGCTCTATTTATAAGATTGGAGATGGGATAGGCAATGCTGTGTGCACAGTGTTTTAGGAAGGTTGGTGGAAGGTTGTCAGGTGCACTGCGACAGGGTTTGAGTTTGAGGAGAAGTCTTTTTATAGTGTTTGTGGGAATGGGCTTGAGGCAGAAGGATGTGGAGGAAGGTTGATGATTAGGGTGATGGTTGGGGCAGGAGGGGGTGGGAAGGAGGCTGATAGTTTAGCTATGCAGTCTATGAAGAATGAGTTGAACTGGCTGGCTGTTTCAAGGTTGGGGTCTGGGCAGGGGTTTTCTTTGTTGCCAGGATGCAGCATGGATGAAATGGAGTCCCAGACTTTTTGGTGATTTGTTGAGTGCAAGGACTGGAGTTTGAAGTAGTGGGCTTTGTTGTCTTTAATTATTAGTTTTTTTTGCAGAGTTTTGTAGTTGCTTATACTCTAGGAGGGTGTTGGGGTTTTTATGTTTTTGATATTGTTTCCATTTTTTTGTCCCTTTGGTACAAGGCTAGTTTAGTAACTTTTGATAACCATGGGGAGGGATTGGTTTTGATGCATTTGGTTCGGGGGGGATGGCTTGCTGATTGAGAAGGGTTAGGAATGAGTGGTTAAAGTAGGAAATGGCATCATCTAGAGGAAGGGTTTTTAGAGGGGACCAGTCAGCATGCTTTAAGCATTCAGAGAAAGTTGGAGAGTTAAAAGAGGAGAGGTTGCAGGTTTGGATGTAGTGGTGTTGTTTATGCAGTGGAGATGGGAGACAGTTGGTGAAGGCTGGTAGGTGATTGCTAAGAGGATCAGGTAATGTTCCACATTTGGTGATAAGGTTTGGGTGAGTTGTTAGGATCCAGTCAATGATGGTACCAGAGGTACCATCTTTATTTGGTCTGATTGTAGATTGTATTAGTTGGGAGAAGTTGTACAGGTTGATTGTGTGGGACGGGGCTTCAGAGTTACTAGTATTCCAGTTGATGTTGGTATTACCAAGTATATAGGTTTTATTTTTTATATTGGAGAAGAACCAGGACAGGATGTTTTCAAGAGTTTTGATATTATCACCAGGGGCAATATAGAGGGGAGTGATACATACGGACTTGCGGTTGTTTATTTTTAGTAAACCTATTATAATTTCAGCATTGTGAAAGGTTGGTATTTTATTGGAGTAGGGAGTTATGGTGTGGGAGATGGGGTAAATTATTGCTACTCCACCTCCTTTTTTGTGGGCTCTAACATTGTGAATGATTTGGAAACCTGGTGGTAAGAATTTACTATCTTTTATATAGGTTTTTCAGCCAGGTTTCAGAAATGGTGGTAATGGGGTGGTTATGGGAGAGCCAAGCATGGAGGTTAGGGATTTAGTTTTTTTAGGCTTTGTGGATTAAATGTAAGGCAAATGGACTTTGAGGTTGTGGGTTGAGTGTAGGGTTTGGTGAGATTGATGTTAGAGATGGGTCCAGGATTGGGTGGATATTACCGGCTAGTGAGAGAGAGATGTGGTGGAGTAGAAGAGTGAGGCAGTGTGTTGGGCAAAGGTAGCTTGGGTTGTGTGAGAGTAGTGATTTTCTGGTACCACATTTAAGATGAGAGTATGGGGGGGTTGGGTTGGGAGCAGTTTTGGTTTGAAAAAATAGATTGGGTTAGAGGTAAAGAGTTCATGTGAGATGGATGGGAAGTGAGGTTGATGGGTAAGATGTAGTAGAGTGTGTGTGAGAGTTATGACAAGGGTTATGAAAAAATGCGAGTAGGTAAAGAGAGAAAGATTAGTAGGGCAAATGGGCTTATAGGGAGCAATGTTATGTAGAGCATTGTAGGGGTGGATGTTTGGGGTGATGTAGATCTACAGGTGGGTGGGGTTTGGCTTAGGTGTATTGTGATTGGAGAGGTATTGGGTGGGGAGGAGTCAGGGGATATATAAAAGTACAGGTAGTGGGGCGGGTGAGATTTGAGGGTAGGGTAGGGGAGCGGAGTGAGCCCGAAGGGCGAACAGAGTGTGTTACACCTTCTGGGAGGAGCAGCTGCCGCCAAACAGAAAACAATCAGTGAGAAGGTTAGCAACTATAGAAATAGGGCAGCCTATCATTTTGGTTTAAATGTTACCTTTCTGTTTGTTTTTATTATTTATGCACCAATGAAGAGCTGAAGTTCACTGAGAAGTAGGAAAATAATGTAGTTATGCCATGGGTTTTAAAAAGGGACATGCAGTAAGTGCACACTACTGAAGGATGCCCATGGGACAGAGAAACAGAGTGTAGTCAGGCAGAGGCTTTTAGTATTTAAAGATGGCACCGCAGCTCAGGGGAGGAATAAGTAAACTCTCAAGAGAAAGAAGGAGGGAATAGACAGGAGTGACAGGGCTGGGAAGCTTACAATAAGATTATGTTAGGAGACAGAGAGAAGGGAGGGTCCTAAGAGCCAGGACTTGGAGAAAGCTGTGTGAAAACAGGCTTGACAGGACTAGGAAACTTTCCACTAGAATGTTAGGGGAACAAGAAAAGGGGGGAGGCTATGAACCAGGACTTGGAGAAAGCTGTGTGTGTGAGAAGAAGAGAAAAAGAGGAGAAAGCTGTGTGTGTGAGAAGAAGAGAAAAAGAGAATGTTTTTCTCTTTTTCTCTTCTTCTCACACAATCAACCAGCTAGCCCAGGTCAGTACTTAAAGGTGTCTGTTTATCTGTGTGAATACAAAAGCAGATTTAGTAGAGCATCAGGGAAGTAGAATATAAAATAAATGCAAAGCTTTGGGAAACTGTATATATTTGTTACAATAAATGGGAGAATAAAATATAAGAATATAAAAGAAATGTGAAGTACAAGATAAAATATAAGAATATAAAATAAATGCAAAGCTATGGAAAAAAAGTATATATTTGTTACAGTAAAGGGGAGGGAAAGGGGGTTCCAGTAGTGTGCACAGCAGACAAATCAGTAGGAGTATCACAGAGAGAAGATTAATAGACCTACACTGCTCACAGTTTGTTGATAAAAGTAGAACTTGTAGTGGCTTTTACAGGTTTGTATGGGGTTCCACTTTCCATGTTCTTGTATGCACACAGTTGCTTTCTCAAACACATTCAAAGGTAAAAAAATGAGAGAGAGAGAGAGAGAGAGAAAAGCAGTGATATTAAGAAAGTCACCCTGTTCAGTAATATGAAATTCAGTCTATTGCCACCTTAATTTCACAGAATGCAGAGTAATTCATTGCCAGTACACTTTTCCAGCTATTTTTTGCTACTTAGTAATGCATGCCAACAGAACTGAGCAACTTTTAAAGTATGTGTTTTGATTCAATAGCAAGCTGAAGCATTTACTTCAGACTATGGATGCTTCATTTTTTCATATTATATTTAGTTGGAGCTATGGTTGTTATTCAGATGGTGCACCAGATTTGGTATATGCTGCAGTATAGTTTAATGATTCCGTTTTGACTTGGTGCACCAGATTTGGTACATGCTGCAGTATAGTTTAATGATTCAGTTTTGACTTGGTGCACCAGATTTGGTATATGCTGCAGTATAGTTTAATGATTCAGTTTTGACTTGGTGCACCAGATTTGGTACATGCTGCAGTATAGTTTAATGATTCAGTTTTGACTTGGTGCACCAGATTTGGTATATGCTGCAGTATAGTTTAATGATTCAGTTTTGACTTGGTGCACCAGATTTGGTATATGCTGCAGTATAGTTTAATGATTCAGTTTTGACTTGGTGCACCAGATTTGGTACATGCTGCAGTGTAGTTTAATGATTCAGTTTTGACTTGGTGCACCAGATTTGGTATATGCTGCAGTATAGTTTAATGATTCAGTTTTGACTTGGTGCACCAGATTTGGTATATGCTGCAGTATAGTTTAATGATTCAGTTTTGACTTGGTGCACCAGATTTGGTACATGCTGCAGTATAGTTTAATGATTCAGTTTTGACTTGGTGCACCAGATTTGGTACATGCTGCAGTATAGTTTAATGATTCAGTTTTGACTTGGTGCACCAGATTTGGTACATGCTGCAGTATAGTTTAATGATTCAGTTTTGACTTGGTGCACCAGATTTGGTACATGCTGCAGTATAGTTTAATGATTCAGTTTTGACTTGGTGCACCAGATTTGGTACATGCTGCAGTATAGTTTAATGATTCAGTTTTGACTTGGTGCACCAGATTTGGTACATGCTGCAGTATAGTTTAATGATTCAGTTTTGACTTGGTGCACCAGATTTGGTATATGCTGCAGTATAGTTTAATGATTCAGTTTTGACTTGGTGCACCAGATTTGGTACATGCTGCAGTATAGTTTAATGATTCAGTTTTGACTTGGTGCACCAGATTTGGTACATGCTGCAGTATAGTTTAATGATTCAGTTTTGACTTGGTGCACCAGATTTGGTATATGCTGCAGTATAGTTTAATGATTCAGTTTTGACTTGGAGCTATTGTTCTTATTGAGACAGTGCACCAAATGTGGTACATGCTGCAGTATAGTTTAATGATTCGATTTTGACATGGACCTATGGCTCTTATTCAGATGGTGCACCAGATTTGGTATATGCTGCAGTATAGTTTAATGATTCAGTTTTGACTTGGTGCACCAGATTTGGTACATGCTGCAGTATAGTTTAATGATTCAGTTTTGACTTGGTGCACCAGATTTGGTATATGCTGCAGTATAGTTTAATGATTCAGTTTTGACTTGGTGCACCAGATTTGGTATATGCTGCAGTATAGTTTAATGATTCAATTTTGACTTGCATATGTTCTTCAGAACACTACAAATTTGATCTAATGAAATCCAGGTCAGGTTTTGCTGGCTCAGTTGTAAAGGGCATGTTCTGCTTTTGTTTCTCAAGGACACCAAATATTTGTAGGCATATGGTGAAGGTCTTTAGGAAGCTTTAAAATACTACAACTCCTTTGTAATCTGACCGTAACATCATGTGTATGACTTGACCCATATTGACTTAATTTAACTTGACTCATGTTCACTTAATTTTATTTTCAGTTGACTTGTATTCACATTAAGTGCAGCTAGTGGTTCATTTAAAACTGAAGGGGAACACAGCAGGTGCTAATCATTGCAGATTTTCTGTACTCTTTTTTGATTCATGTTACTAACCTGCTGTTTTTTGTTATTACAGAAGGCCCAAACCTTTCTTTTTAGCCTTAAGTGAATGAACACTCAGTAAACAAATGCATATAAAGTAGCTTGCTTAATTGTAGACCCTCATTTAACCAGTGGTACCCAGTGATCCAAGAGTTTGCTTATGTCCAAAACCAGCTGTGTAGTATGTAATATGACAGGATAGAATCCAGGGCATGGTGGTCACCATATGTAGTATAAGGATGCTATGTCTCTAATTTGAATCTGCTCTGTTAATGGAGAGCTATTACAAACTTTCTGATGGTAGTTGTGGGTTATGGCACTACCCATTTAAGTGGGCTCTCCTCTTTCTAGCCAGCTATATTTGTGGCAGCTGGCTCAGAAATGTTCACTAAATGATAATTGTCAAATCCAATGTGGTAGTTTGTAAGACTTTGTGAAATGGTAGCATATCAGTCTGCCATGATGTGTTAACTGATACAAGAGATGTTGCTATCATAAATCCATCTCTGGAAGAAACACTGTCCCTAGGGCAAAGCACTATTCTAGTTTTAACTATTTAGGAGAACCAAAGCCTGATATTTCTGAAGGACTTGCTTGGTTCTGCATGGCAGGGTGCAATGAAATATGTGTGGTTGATCTTGCTAGGCTAGCTACAGATGCTAAATACAATGAATCTTTACTTGTTGGCCACCCTTTAAGACAGTCCCACAGGCTTAAGACAGAGCAGGATCAGTTGTGGTTTCCTTTTCCAATTATTATTGGTAACTTTTTATGGTAGAATAACATCTGGATGATTCTTTTGCCTGACTCTCGTGTACTTGCTCACAAAGTATATCATTTATGAGTTACAGTGTTGCTTTACTTGGAGCTGTGTACGGCATCATCAAAGAAGCAACTTTTCTTTCAGAATATGGAAGGTATTTTCAGAATAAAAATCAAAAACTGTCAGCAGTGCTTGTCTCCAGTTCTATTTTAATTTTTACCACTGCCATATCTAGGATGACTATATTATTATTATTATTTTTTTTTTGCGTTTGAGTCATATTGTGTGTGTTAGCTTGGGGCATGCAGTTATCTTTTTCAGATTCTGCCTTACTTTTCATACTCTTTGAATTAGTTTTTGCTGTGTATTAACCATGGTCTATATGTGCGTTTTCTACCTTATTTTATTTTTCTATATTCTGCATTTGTCAATTGCTTCTTACTATACCATTTCTACATTCATAGCTTTTCTTATGGCATTTTCTGCAGTCATTTTGCATGAACCAATAATCCAGTGGCATTATTTGGCATCTTACCACAATAAAAACTTGTATGTCTCTTTATGGGCTTGAGTCTCCCTATTAAAATCCTCACCCCAAATCACTTATTTTTGTAGGAGCATTTCTTGCAGCTGCTTACATGGACAGGGCAGTATTTGGTATCTAATTTCTTATAAAATAATCTTGCTGTAGTCCTTTTCTTTTTGTTTGTTTTTAATAAATTTAAACTATATATGCACAGAAGCCTATGCAACAGACAGTCATTCCCAAACTACCAGTATTCTAAGTAATTCTGCTAAATGATCAAAAATAATGTTTTTTTTAATTCTCCTTTTGATTTCTCTTAAATGCAGTTAGTTATTGCACTTTTGCTAATGATTTTAGACATAAACAATGTTGTAAAGTCTCTACATTTTTATATTGGGTTGATGCAGGTTTTTCTGGTGATAGTAAACTGTACTGCAGCATATATGTTTGCCTACATTAACAGGACTGCACTCTGAACTTTCATTGTTAATAATTTCATAATAAAGTTTGGCCTTCAGTGCAGTGTATGTTTGACTTTTCTTCCACAGTAGCATCAAAAGTGCTTACACTTCTGTTATGACCTGCCATTTCATGTGGACTTGCATCATGTTCATTATACTCCTTTTATGGTATTTGAGTCAGTATATATGAGTTATGAGCAAAACCATACACAAGAATTATCCCTTATAAAACAAATAATGAGCTTCTGTGTTGGACATAAAAAATATAAGTTAATGCACAAGTCACTTTTTTTTAAATTTTCTTTGTAATTAGTAAATAGTCTTTGCTATTGGAAAAAAATCTGTTGCATTGCCTTGTACTTGTATAATTTATGTTTATGCATAAATAAATAACTGGGGAAATGGTTTAGAGAAGCTGAGACTTAAACAGCAAAGTGCTTTGTGGAGCTAACTAGTGATTCACAGATAGAAGTCACATTGAGCAAAAGCTCATTAGTTACTCATTTGCATAAACTATGATCTGTGCACAGAGCTGTGCTATTCTGCTATCTGCATGGTAAGTTGAAGGACCACGATCATGTCCTCCTTAAGGTTGAGCTCTGCTTGAGTTTTGCTGCTGGACACCTTCCACTTCTTGGTGTGTTTGTAGAATATGCCTTTGTTTTTGGTCTGCAGGACTACCAGATTGCCTTATTGTCTGACTACTAAGGTTGTGCTGTGGATTGGGTTGAGGACATCTCTCACGTTTGTGTCCATAGCATTAATGCTTGCTCAGGTAATATGACCTCCAATTTTTCATTCCCCTAAATGCATGCTCAAGGCTTCCTCGTGTTGATGAGATTTTTGAGGGCAGTCTGGTTTGAAAAGCTTGGTTACATATAGTGAGTAGTAGAAGACCCTGTAAGGGTCCTTTATTTTTGTATGAAACAACCATAATATATTGAAGTTAAGTGGCATAGCATGAAAAGCTGTGATTATGGTAAATTAATTGCAGTACATTACTACTACCACTAGTATGCAGTCACCTTGTTGACGTATTTCATTTATAAACTGCTACCTCCTTTAGCCTGCTTAATTTTGATTCCACTGATTCGGGCTGCATATCCTCGTACCCTACAAATAGAAACTAATACTTCAGCTGTATGCTGGAGGGATCCCATCTTGGCCCATTCCTTGGTGAGTCTCATTTGACAGACTTGAGACATACCTTTTATCTCTCTACCTTGCTGTATTACAAGAAGTGTTTGCCATTAACTAGCATTGTCCTTTGCGCCAAAGTCTCCTTCAACAAAGGAGTTAGTTCTGAAGTGTAGTAGTACATTAAGCATGCATACCTAGTCTTTGCTGCCTACATAGTACCCCAACATGCTTTGTTTTATTGTGGTTTACTACGGGCCTGTTAAAGTGCAAGTAAGAGTAGGTGGTGATTGAAGCAGTAGTGCATGATGTGGCTCAGACGCTTCTGCTTGTTCTGCAATGATACTGACTAGCTTATGAGAGGAGCTAGTGTTAATGCTGTTTTATACGACTGCAAAAAGAATAATAATGGTACCATCGGAGAGAAATCTTGTCACTCAAACTGTGTTAGTAATGCATTTTTTGTAACATACTGGGAGTCTTTTTTCCTTTCCTGGCTCATCAGCATTCAGCCAAATCTGCCGTCACACTTGGTTGATTTACACACCCTTAATTAACAAAGCACCAAATAATTTTGTCTTACCCATATAGGGGAAACCCATCTGCCTTAATAATGGTACCTTTAACTTTATAATGAAGTGTAAATGCATTAATAATATATATAAATATTGAGTAAATGCACACAGTGTGGATAACACCCTGTCAGTAGCACATAGAATGCTGACAGTTTTTAGAGGGACCATGAACAAATTATGTTGCTTTATCAAATGGCTTTATTTTTCACTGTAAGTCTTGAGTTTATGCTAAGTGGAATTATTTTTATTAACCATATTGTTTGATTTAATTGAGATTTTAATTGGTTTTGCATATATTATATAAGCTTTTCAATGGATGTGGTCTTTGATTCTGATGAAGTCCAAGTTTTTGTGGATGAAAGCACTCTTCTTGTTTTAATAAATGTTACGGTTCTAAGCTCATGGTGGTCCATTCATTTGACAGCTACGATACTTTATTTTAATTTAGTTTTAAGCAGAATTCTTGTTAATCCATTGTTATTTAGATGTAAAGGAATGGTTAGTGGAATCCAATAGATGTAAGGGAATGGTTAGTGGAATCCTAACATTTTATAACCCCCCCCCATACACTGTGCGCAAAGACACTGCATTAAGTACATAGGCAGTACTTTTCCACCTTTCATGTGTGTTTCATTTTCAGTTTGCAGGTATAGCTTTTCATAAAACAGAACTATCAGATGAGTACAGAGTCTTATTTCCCATGTAGAATCGTGTTAGTGTAATATGCAGAGTCTTCTGCCAAACTGCAAAATGTGCAGGTACATGCCTACAGTTCATATCCCCTGCAAAACCTACATGTGGTTGAAATGTACCTTATTTATTTATATATATAGTCTTCTGACCACCACTAAATCCACAGTTGTAATTCATAAACACTTATGTGGTGTGGAATGTTGCATCTCTTTCAGCCTGCACACATCCTTGCATTCCAGAGTATTTTCTGAAAAATCAGCTTACAAAATAAGACAGTCAAGGGTTTTCTACCGCGGGACATCCTAGATTAACAATTTTGGTGTCATTAATAATTTTTGTGTCATTTTATTAATAAATTCTTGCCCTTTCTGGTTCTGTCACATAGTTAAAAAGACTGACCCAAGAAAGGTCTGGATACCATAAGGAGCTATGAAAATGACTGGCTTGCAATATGAAGCGAACTGTAGAGTTTCTTCATAAGGAGTCCTGGTAGTTCTTCTCGATGAAAGCATTTATTTGGTGTGGGCACGTGTGTGATATTTTTTGGTGATTTACTTGCAATACAAAGGGAATCATAAAGTTACTTAATGAGGTGTCCTGGATTTATTTCTACTTTGTTTCCCTTTTACATTTGCAACATAGAAATTCTAGAGTGTGTGTGTGTGTGTGTGTGTGTGTGTGTGTGTGTGTGTGTGTGTGTGTGTGTGTGTGTGTGTGTGTGTGTGTGTAGATATATATATATATATATATATATATATATATATATATATATATATAAAGGAACATGGCTAATGGGTGACAGATTTATGTAACAATTAGCATTGTTGCATCTAAGGGTTTGGCTGTTCACTTTTCAGTTGGGATGATTTCTCTGCACACACACTGCATGTCCTTTGTATCAGTGTGATATTTATGGGGTACTTTGGTTTCTTTTTGTACCCTAACACCTGCAGCAGGGGGTCTAATGATCTTGCAAATTGTCCATAGGCATGCACAGTGTGTGTTCTTTAGTCAGCTAGCATCCTTTCCAGTATTTGGTTTCTGTGTTTTGTGCTTAAGTGGTAGAATAGGCATCCTCCATGATCCTGAGTCAGATTAAACAGGTAAATGGAGAATGAATGAACGCACTTCACCTAATATGCACTGTACTTAACATTTTGATTATTATGTGCTGTCGTTTAAGTACTGAAGCTCAGGTGATGTCATGTCTGTGCATGTTAGGAAGCATTAATGATCCTAACTCTTGGTGCCTGGATTAACTCTTAATGTAGTGCCTGCATTCTATACTAGGATTCAAAATCAAATAATCTTTCAGGTAATTTCTCCTACCCTTTTTCTGTTTAATTAATTATCTTGATGTCATAAATTACAGCTGCTGGCCATGGATAATACTTATTATTTGTTTCATATTTTGTAGTAAAAGCAGGTTAAATAATTAATAATGGTCTGTGTTTCACTCCATGCTGCTGCTAGATTTGTAGAAAAGTTGGTGACAAGATATTATACTTCTTTTTTGTTTTGTTTTATAATTTGTAACCACTCTTTTTTTCCTACAATGGGCGTACCTTCATTGAAGGTTGTGCATCAGGGTTGGCACTCAGCACATAAAAATCTACTGCCAATCATTAGCGGACCGGAGTTCCGCTGTGGTGACCCCTAACCGGGAAAAGCCGAAAGACACAACAGCAACAAACTGTGTGGATAATTGCTTGAAATGTCTAGACCTGCTAGGCCAAGTCCCAAAACACAAAGACTGAATGGCTGAAAGAACGGACTTGCACAGAATAAGTTTGAGATGACATTTCTCAGAATATTCCCTTTTCTCCAAGGTGTAGAAATCTTGGAGTTGATATATAGAAGGTTGGGGAGGGGAGGGGGCTTGCCTCCCCACTCCTGCAAAAAGATATCTTTAAGGAGAAAAGTGATCTTCAAAACTGACTTTTCTCCTGTGTTTTCAGTCTTTTTTTTGGCATGTCGGCACTCAAAATGCTGAGTGCAGCCACTTCAGTAGAGAGACCACTGTTACGGACATACTATGGTTTGCACTTCCTTCCTAGGTCCCTTTATGTTAAATTGTACTTTTAAATGACTACATTATCTGGTAACATTTTTCCATGTAGTAAAACTACTACTTGTAAAAAATATATATATATATATATATATATATATATATATATATATAACATTACTCTTAACTGATATTCATTTTGTGGTTAGGGTGGCAGCTGTATGTTTCCACTGATTTGTAGAAGCAGTAATTTAAAGTTTGTGTTGTCACATTTAGAAGCCTTTGTTCTGAAACATACACTGATTTTTGTTTATAATGTTGAGCTGATTTCCAGAATGTACAAGGGTGGTGGTACTCGATAACTTTTTGTCTCATATCCATTAAGCAAAAGTGCAGTCTTTAGTTTTTGGCATATTGCTACTAAACCCAAGGACAATGATTCATAAACTCAAGGGTAACACTTCATAACCTTCCCATTAAATGTTTCTTGTGATTATATTGTCTCAAAGAACCCAGTCTGACATTCTAACAACATTAAATATCTTGTCTTAAAAAATCAGAGTATCAAATACTTTTATCAGAGAATCAAACTTGATCAGAATATGGACCATGCTGTTGGTTCTTTCCACTGGATGTTGGAGGTTCCATTACCAACTTTCCTGCCGTATTATTTTGGAATGGAAAAGAACCTCTGGGAACACTATCCCCTCTCTCTCTCTTTTAGTTGCCATTATTTCTAACTTCCAAAACAAGTGAGTGCAGTTATTAGCAATACTGTATGCTAAGGTGGACCACTTTGCTACTCGCTACATGCATTATCTTTAGGGGTGCTTGTGACGACTGGGGAGAGATGGGCGAAGGCTGCCAGCCTAGTCAAATAGAATTTAATATATAATTCTGTCAACTGTATAAATAAATGTAAAATACAGGCTTGTGTTTTTAAATGTAGGAAAACACTGTGAAATGTGGAACTGCAAAATATGTGTCAACATTGCACTCTACTGGCCCGGTGAAACATGTTGTATCTTTTCATGTTAGAATTCGGCTTGAGGGCGGCTGGATGAAGATTTCATGCCCATTGTTTTAAGGCTAAAGTTTATGACTAGAATTTAGATGTGGAAGGTGCTTTATGGCTTTAGTTTCTGTTAGTATATACATGCAAAATGCCTTCTATTGTTGTAAGTTTCTGTGCCGGGGTTAGATTGCTAAATAATGCAGTTTGTGGCCTGAGAACTCAGACCAGGTGTTAGGTATTCCCAGTATTCATATTGCATACCTAAGTGTCAAAAATGATGTAATTTTGGGAGGGCCTTAGAGACATGTTTGTAGCTATTTCTCACAAGAGACCTGGAGCATTTTGATGTGGACATCTAACTTATCAGCACTCTGCTTATGCTCACATGTAAGTTTTTAGCTGATATCTTGTAGGAATAGTTAAAGCTAGTAAAGATTAATTAGGTATTTTCCTTTGAAACCAACCTGTCCTACTGTATTATTTTAAGTTTCTGTGTGATCTGTGAACTCTTAGATATCTCTGTGGTGTAGTAGTTTTTGTCTTGTGTTTTAATTATTTATTATTAAATATTTTTAAAACCTTCTACCTGTGGCTGGCTTGTGTAGAGATGAAGTATGCTTTAGAGTATATTATATATTTATAGTTTACTGTCTAAGCCCTTCCAATAAGCCTTAGACTGTATAGTCACATTACCACTGGATATTAATATTGCACAGTAATAATTGGACACCCTTTTAAGGGCCTTTTAGTAGCTGATATTATTAACTGGGTGGTGGCAGTAATTACTACTGTATAGTCTGGGTAAAGGGGCACAGCTGGAGTATCCGTGTCAGCCTTTCCCAGGAGTGTCTGTGAACTTGTATAAATACTTATCTCAAAGTGTGTGTGTGTGTGTGTGTGTGTGTGTGTGTGTGTGTGTGTGTGTGTGTGTGTGTGTGTTGTGTCAGCTACTTGGGCAGGGACACAAAGCACTGGTTGGACAGAGAGGGTACTGGAGGTTCTAGCTTGCCCAGTTAGGCTGAAACCTGGACCCTATAGCTGTGCCAGTGGGGAGTCTTATTGGGGACCTGGTGAGCAAGGGAGCAGTCAGCCCCAGACTGACTGTGATCTCTGTGCACTTAAGGGAAATTGTATTTTACTGTGTGTATTAGTCATCCTTTCCTCTCCTAGGAGATGACCTCCCTGGTGTTAATGGTGAGGATTGAGGCTCATTGATTGCTGGGCCAGGGTATGGTCATCACAGTGCTACACTGACGTCTTGGATGGCTCTTTTTCTATTGGTTTAGACATGCTCAGTTGTGTGTAATCTGTATCCATTGGCTATCCACTCTTTACCTTCAGACCATCTCTAGCCACCCCCTCCCATATCTTTTCATCCCCCTCTGTTAAACCTTGTATCTTGCCTAAACATAGAAGCTAATGTAAATGTACTCTGTACTGTAGTATCTATATCTTACTCACTTTCCTATTCTTGGCTGTTTACGATGCTTAGACATGTACAAGTAAGGTTTCTTCAGTATTTCTTAGTTTTTTTCTCTTTTGGTTTAATAGTAAAGACTACCTGCTCAGCTCTGTAACATACATTTTTTTGTCTTCCACCCATTAACTGGTAATAGTAATGTGTTTTTTTTTTTTTTTCCCCCTAGGTTTGTACTCTCTCTTACATCAAGTTTACAAAAGCTTACGGTATTCGTTTTACATGGAGTTTATCTCCCTGGGCTTCATGCTATTTGGTCAGTCTTTGTAAAACAAATGCTAATGAATGTCACGGCTGATTTATCACGTTCCATCTCATCTCTAAATGCAGAGAGCCTGTTATTTTCATGCGTGCACCTTCACACTAACTGCAGGCTGTCGCTAGTATTTTTATTGTCTTGGCACTAAACTCTATTTAATGGCTCCACACTTTCCTTTTTATTTTTTGCCTTTTCAGCTCCTTACATCCTCTTACACTGTCAAATTCCTCTCTACTGGTGTGTGTACATGTGTATGTGCATGTCCGTGTGCATGTCCGCATGCTTGTGTGTTTACACATATGCATGTCTGGTTTTAGCTCTTCAAGTCATTGTAGATAACAGCCATCATTGTCATTAAATTCAGATGTGGCTTTGTGGCTTTATTTATAACTTGTTTATTACTGTACAGCACTGTTATTTGACCCAGTTCTTCTCTAAAAAGGAAATTACCCTTTATGGTATTATTAAACTATATGGTTACCAAAAAAATAGTTATGGAAGTATTCAAAATGACTTTGGCAGATGTTATCTATGTCAAGGATAGTACACAGGTTCTTCATGAAATCTTAACACTAATGCAGTGGTGTATTTTACCAACTTTAGGTAGTATTGGCAGCAATCTACTTATCGCATCGTACCTTTCTGAAATGTTAATGGTTTATTGGAGCAAAGCACACAAATGGAAATGTATGACTCTGGATGGGTGGCGATTGATTATGCATATGTAAGCAATCCACTTAACTTGCGGTGACTGCTAAATTCCTATTAGTTTGTTTTGACTGAGAGAAAACACATTTTACAATTTAAATTGTTCTACTTTCAGAGTGATGGTTTAACTAAGCCTCAAGGCAGCAACACAAGAACTGAACATCAACCTTCTTACCAATTCCCCAGTAATCAGCATATTTCCATGTCAATGTGGTGTGTGTTCAACTTGTCAAACCTGGTGTCTGTGATAACTAAAGGTTAGAATTTCAGTGCAGATTTAGAGAAGTTACAGGTGGCTAACTGTGGATGCTGCTTGGCACCTGCTCATTGATGCAAATGGTAAAGGTTCAGGAGAATATTCTGCACAGACCTCTAAGCTGTTCCTACATTTGGAAGAAGGTTTCTATTTTCAGGCCTCATTTACAATGTCCCTATTTTTGGAGGTATGTCCCTATTTCCAGGCTTGATTCATCCCTTCGCACACACTTCTGCATTCCCCCTCATTACATGATTGCATGTGATTGAAGTTGTCTAGTAAACAGAAAACCACAGACTAGTGGGAGCAGTAATTTAAAAAAAAAAAAAAAAAAAGACTAACTTCTTACATCTTTTTGTCTGGATCAAAAATAAAATGACGTTGGGTGATAGAATTTTGCAATGCCGTTCATTAGTCTACATATTCTACATGGTTTCTTTGATAATGTGCTTCTATTTTTTTCATCATTTTTCTCACTCTCTATGCTTTTATGAGTAGTATAATGCATTCCTACTAGAAGCAGGAAGAGGTTTATATGCTATTTGTTATTCAGACTTTTATGTCCTTTAGATGTCCAGAGTTTTAGCTGGATGTTCCTATTTTCTGTGTCTACAAGATGAGTGATATGATTCTGCACATTAATGCAAAGACTTCTAAACAAATTTTGTAATTTTATTTCTCTTTGAAAGTCTGAGGATAGTTCATTTGTAAGTACTCTGCAGTTTGAGTACATGTGCTGGGTCAGCGTCCTCATCTAGGTGGGAAGCCCTTGTCAGTGCTTTCGTAATCCTACACAGCAGGGATCTGGAAAAGTTAGTTCAGCCATAGAAATAGCAAGAAAGGGGTGCGCTCTCCTGCTTTTATGCTGTTAAAACAAAAAAGAGACAGGATTAAGAAAATGATCCTTACCTGCAATTAAGAGGATAACTTGCAGCTAATGCACCGTTTCTTTATTTCCATCCACAGAGACTTGCATTAGCCAAGAATCTCACGCTGTGGTGTTGTCAAACCCTAATAAAGATATTACTGAGTAGATTCAGCATAAGTAAGTATACAGAACCTGGTGCTGAGAACTATACACGCATGCACAAATGTATAATAAAATTCATGTTCTTATCTGTAAAATTATATAAGTTTTTAAGTTTTGTCATCTGTAAAGATATATGTTCATATGTAGGTACTGGGCTATCTGCCCGAAGGCATATATTAGCCCAGCCACGTGGTGCGGTATTCACAGCCCCTTTGGTTAGTTCCCTAGGCCCTTGATCTAGCAGCTAGTACCCTTGGCCCCTATCTAGTAGAGCTGTTGGTAATGTGATATGTGAGCTCATGGCTACATTATTTAATTTTATGTTGAACTATCTGATAATTTTCTTATCTGTGAATTTGAGACAACTGGATTGTTTAAATTTTTTTCCCTATTTCTGTGTGTGTCTGTGTGTTAGTGTGAAACTAGAGCAAGACAGCATGTTTTTTTTTTTTTGAGTGAGAGATTGTTGGCTGATTTATTTCTTTTTATTATTCCTTTGTTTACTAGGAAAGGCTGAATGAGCCTACTCAAAGGCTTCCTTTTCAGCAGTGGCCTGTGGAGTAAAGCTTCAGCTGAAATAGTTTAAGTAAGCAAGTAAAATCGTATTCCTGGTGAACACATTTACAAAAAAATAGATGTATAGAAAACAGATTTTTAACAATTGTGGGGGATTTAACTGTAGTCTACACTTTTTTTTTAATTTACAGTCTGGTTATCAACATAGCACTAGTTTAATTTTAACTAGCACATAATGGGCCTTTTTTTCAAAAGTAAGATGAACAAATGCTTTCTTCAACAGAAAAACAGAAACATTATTTACTTGCAGTCATAAAGACATGTCTTTGCTAGTTGCTATATTGTTTATCATGCCTGATTAATAGGTAGAGAGTATGTTCCCTCACAAATACTGGGTGAGCAAATCGGTATAAGTAAGGAAATTATTTATTTTTAAACTGTAATGATACATAATTGGAATTGCCTAGACAAAAAGGCCTTGCTGAGTGTTTTTTTGCAGCCATCAGAACTGGTGGTAGAAGTAGTGAATAGACTAACAGGAGAAAACAACTGGAAGTAAGATCTTTAGAAAGGAGTAGGAGCAAATTGCATAGAAAAAATGGGAAATGTGGGAACAATACATGCAAAATAATGTTTTGGAGGAGGAGTGTGATTTTAACGCAAGGAAGGCAGGATATGAATGAGCCATGTAATGT
Organism: Protopterus annectens; assembly: GCF_019279795.1. Lineage (NCBI taxonomy): Eukaryota > Metazoa > Chordata > Ceratodontiformes > Protopteridae > Protopterus > Protopterus annectens. The sequence goes on along the minus strand of NC_056741.1, from coordinate 737,265,092 downwards.
CTGACTGACAATGGCTCGATAGATTATAAGTGGTGTCTAATGTTTGCAACTGAAAATGTTAATATAGTTTGTTTTCATTTATATAAATGTATGATTGCCATGATGTTGTATGTGATCATTTTAACAAAAGATGTTTTCAACAAATATAGAGTACATTTTTCCCTTAGATTCTTTCTCCAGGTTCCTCCCTTCTGTGGTAAAGTCTCTTGGAGTCCCCCCCAGACTCTACCTTTTTTCTTGCACTCTAGGCAAGGCTTTCCTCAAGATAAATGCTTTCTCCCAAACAAGCAGTTTTCTTTTTCTGATTTTCTGCTCCTGTGTACACAGTAAGTGCTAGGAGGTGTTTCTCTAAACCTTTTCAGGCACAGAGACCAGGAATCTGTTTCGCACGGACATGTGTTTAAGTGCAAGATATTACAATATATGTGTGAGCGCTGTGTAGATGGAAATGAAGGTAGTACACAAGTATGCAAAGGCAGTTTATATGCATGAGGTGTGTGTGTGTGTGTGTGTGTGTGTGTGTGTGTGTGTGTGTGTGTGTGTGTGTGTGTGTGTGTGTGTGTGTGTGTGTGTTTGTGTTTGTGTTTGTGAATAAAACATATGCAAGATCAGAAGCCAAGTGGGGATAAAATGTATCCCTTTTCTCCCCAGTTGTGCAATCTTGAAGTTAGTACATGTTTAGTCAGGGGGGTGTGTGAGGTGCATATACTTGGTTTACTTCAGTAGTTGAAGGTTGCAGTTGATGACCAGTCTTACACTGTCCATAGAAATGACAGCCTATTTTGTGGTACCATACAGATGGAAGCCATTGTTGTGCACAGATCCTCACTGTTGGTTTCCCATCCATGTGAGTAGCACTTGCATAGTAGTGTCAGTGTTGTTGTTTGTCTTTCGGCTTTTTCCCGGTAAGGGGGTCACCACAGTGGAACTCCGGTCCGCTAATGATTGGCAGTAGATTTTTTTTTTTATGAAATGCCGTGGTGCCAGCTCGATGCTGTTCAATGAAGGCATGCCCATTTACGCACACATGTCTTTCGAATGCTACCCAACCACGGGGAGGACATGCAGACTCCACACAGAAGGCACTCCCAAGCCAAGCCGAGAATCGAACGGGAGAACCTCGCTGTGAGGTAACAACGCTACTGCTGTACCACCACGGAATCAGTAGTGTCAGTCTAGGTGATTAATTTATAGAATGTTTGGAAGGGGCCAGTTAATTTTTATATTAAATGGGACAGGGGCCAGTTAATTTTTATATTGAATAGGACTTGTTTGCTGTATATGATGGTTTTATTTTCTGTCCAATTCTTGATTTAGTATAGTCTTTAATGGACTTTTTATCTCCTGAAGAGATCTTCCACAGGTTGTTTGACTCAGAAGGCTGTCAGTTTTCAGTAGGTTATTCTCTCCCTATGTAGGGATGTTTTGTCTGTTCTAACAGAAGTAAAATAAGTGAGTTTTTTGGATGGAAGGATTTCATGGTAACTTACAAGTGGCTATTGGGAGCTTTGGTTTCATTGAACTTCCCTAGCTATGAGGATTTTACTAAATAATTAGGACAGAAAATAAATGATCATGAACACCAAATGAGTCCCATTTAATATAAAAAAAATGAAGCGGTCCCTTCCAAACAATCTACAGATTAATTAATCTAATAATAAAACACTATGAGGAAAAGACCAAATATAAGGTAAAAATCTGGACATTTTGCAAACATCTGTACAGTTGAGTGGTACGACAGTTATGTCATTGCATGTGTTTAGTTGTATGTGAAGGTTCTTGATTTGATTTGACATGTGTCCCTGCAAAATTATTTTTGAAAGGAACTTGTTCTGTATTTTTGTCCTTTGTATGCATTTCTTTTCTTTGAGGAAAGGAAGTTTTTTTTTTTTTTCTCCAGACATCTTGGAAATATTGATATAGGGTTATCTGCTGGAAATTTGAATGAGTAAGGTGATGTAACATTCTCGTTAAAGTAGACTACTACCTAAAGAACGTGATGAGAGATTTGAATGAAGAAAATATGTGAGACAAAACCGAGTTCTCGAGGTAGATGAGATGGGAGCCCAGCAAACTATGGTGGTTCTGTAATGACAGAAGAACTCATCTGTATGTTGAGTAATAGAAACACGATATTAGAGGGCATAACTTGATTTATTGTAGCATAATATTCCTCTCTTCCATTAGAGTTTAAGACTTTATGTAATTATTCCATTGTGTTATTAGTAAGGATTATGTCTTTGGATCCATGATATAAACAAAAGAACTAAATGTATGTGGGCATACCTCTCAACTGTTAATATTTTTTCAGTCTATTCCTCATAAAGTTTGTGGTTTTCTGGCAAACCACTGAAGACTGATATCTGAAAATAATGACATACGTGTCAGACTATATATCAGAAAATGTATGTTCTTGCAACTTTATACATCTGTAAGAGCAATATTTAAAATCTGTCCCTGTTTTTGGGTCTTTGTCACTATTATTTTTGGCTTTGTCCAGATATTGTGCACTAAGGATGAGAGGGTATGTAAGTGGGGTAGGATTTGTAGTCTCAGAAATGGTGAGGGACTTTGTGGTCGACTATGCATCATTTGATTTAAGCAAATTTTTTTTCTGGAAAGTCACGCATATGTAAAAGAGAAATTACATATTTATGAGATTCTCAGTCAAAACAGATGAGTAGAATCCATGCATATGTATTGCAAAGATGTGAATAATGAGGTGTTTACATAGGAAAAAAAGAAAAAAAATCTTTTCTCCAAGTTGTTAGTGAGGGACCCAAGTCTCCTGCAAACTCCTCATTCATCATGTAAAGTCTTTCCCAATTCCAAGAAATGTAAGCCTCTCTGGAGTAACACTCAAATTTAGAAAAGTCTATCCAAGAGTTAAAATTCTTATTAAAAAAAAGTACAGAAGAGGAGGTGGAAGCCAAGAGTTTTGATCCTTGGAAAGGTTGTCTTTCTTTTGATGACTTGAAAGAAAGTCACAAAAATGACCAGACACGTGTTGTATCAAGACAGAAAATCATGAATGATCTGCATTCTGTCTTCCTCATGTCTGTCTCTACCCAACAACTTACCTCACAATGCACATTCATGCTTTTGGGGGGTGAAGTACATGTTTTTCCCTTTCATACACTATTTCAAATGCAGTCCATTTTAAACAAAATTGCAGATTAACCCAGGTTCAAGGGACTAGAATACTGTCTGAAGCCCATCTGTTTGTCTGCATTACACTGTGTGCTGTCCTTTCCCACCACACTGGGGGCAGCAAAACATTGACTTCACTTTCAGGTGTGAATTCCATTTCTGAAATGTACCATGTTAGACTGTAATGCATCAGTTTTCATTCAACATTGCTTCCATTTTAAGGCCCCACAAATATTTTACCTTTTTTTTTTTTGGTAATTTTGGGCTGTTTAGATGTGGGCACCCTAGTGAACTATAAACATAAACAATTTTAAAATGCAGCTGAACTTCCTTTCCTGATGATAAATGTTTTAAAGGCAGACCCCCCCCCCTAAAAATAGTAACAAGTAACTTCCAAGATGACTGTCATGCAGGTAAAAGAATCACAGAATGCAAGATTTAAAAGTCTAAAAATGGGAAACTTATCACTGAGAAGTTTCAAGCTTTTTTTAAGTTTATAATGAAGCAAAGTGTTTCACTTCATGTAACAAATGAACCACAGAGTTAGTCAATGGATATGGTTAGCAATGCCATTAACAGATAAGTCCAAGAAATTACCATAACCTGAGCACTTCTAGCAGATGTTGGAGTCTGCAGATGTGAGATGAAGTAATAAAGCAGGTCATGCAGGGATCATTAAATGTCATGATAATTCATATGTGCTGATTGCTGTGAAGAATTATTTACAGCGACTGACTTTTCGGGAGAAGGGACATAAAAAAAAAAGCTTACAGGTCTGCATCAGTGAGACCTTAAGCTGTTCCATGTTAGTGACAGTTACTGCATCTCAGGACCTGCAGTCCTTAGACTGAAGAATGGGTGGCAGGAGTTTTCATGGGAGTGCCTCTTGCTATCATACCTCTCAGCTGTCTAGAATTTTGCAGAATGTCCAGATTTTTATTTGGTCTGTTCCTCATAAAATGTGTGTCCTGGCAAATTGTTGAGAATTAGTCAGTAATGATAAACATCTGAGTTTCAGACTTCATGTCCTTTAGAAAATGCATGGTAATACACAAACTGTTATTCCAGCTACTCTCCAAGTTTTTTAAAGATAAATATTTTAAAATCTGTTCCTGATTTTGGGCTTTTTGTCTACCCCCTCCCCTTGTCCAGACCTCTTGTGCTAACAGAGAGAGAAGCTTGGGGAGAAACGCTCCATACACACATCTTTGTAGTTTAGGAGGAAACTGGAGCACCTGGAGGGAACCTACACAAATGCAGGGACTGCAAGCTCCACACAGAAGGCACTCTAGCTGAGAATCAAACCAGCAAACCTTTAGCTGTGTGGCAACAATGCAAACCGCTGCACCATTTATAATGTAGTAAAAATAAAAAGAAAATAATTGTATATTATCAGTGGTTCCTAAATCTCACAATCTCTATTTAGCCAAAAAGAATCTGTAAGAAAAAGGTCAATGAAAATCGCAAGAATGTCTTGCTGAAAGTTGGACTTGGAGGTTCGGGCTTGGATGCTGCACCATTTCATGCCATGAGCTGTGTGGTTTTCAGATGATGTACCAAGGTACAAAAGGTAGTGTTATTGTACCCATCAGTACAATCAACACAATACTGGCCTAGTGATAGGTAATGCACTATTGTAACAAGTCAGGAGGGCAAATAATGGCCTAGTGATAGATAATGCACTGTTGTAACAAATCAGCATGGAAATACTGGCCTAGTGATAGATAATGCACTATTGTAACAAGTCAGGAGGGCAAATACTGGCCTAGTGATAGGTAATGCACTATTGTAACAAGTCAGGAGGGCAAACACTGGCCTAGTGATAGGTAATGCACTACTGTAACAAGTCAGGAGGGCAAATACTGGCCTAGTGATAGGTAATGCACTATTGTAACAAGTCAGCAGGGCAAATACTGGCCTAGTGATAGATAATGCACTATTGTAACAAGTCAGGAGGGCAAATACTGGCCTAGTGATAGGTAATGCACTATTGTAACAAGTCAGGAGGGCAAATACTGGCCTAGCGATAGATAATGCACTATTGTAACAAGTCAGGAGGGCAAATACTGGCCTAGCGATAGATAATGCACTATTGTAACAAGTCAGCAGGGCAAATACTGGCCTAGCGATAGATAATGCACTATTGTAACAAGTCAGCAGGGCAAATACTGGCCTAGTGATAGATAATGCACTGTTGTAACAAGTCAGCAGGGCAAATCTTATTTTCACTAATGTTTAATAGCTGCCACTACAAAGGAAAGTGGGAGAGACCTAGAATTCCTTAGATAAGATGTTTCATATGCATTGATTTCTCTCCAGCCATACCCCCTGCACAGTTTTGTTTACAGACTCCACTAGAGAGTGGAAATGGGTTCTGAAATACATTCAGGATTCTGGTATGCATAATTCTTTTTACTATTACAATAGTGAAATGCTTGTTTCTTTGTTGTTTGTATTCTTACATGGATAGATTTATGTGTTAAGGCTTTTAAAAATGACTTGCCGAAAACTGAAGTAGCTTGGAAAGTAACAGTGAGATATGCCACTGGTAAATTTTAAAAATGCATTTCTCATATTTTAGGAACATGGTAGTAATGGGCTTCTAAAAATATAGTACAAATAGGTTAAGCAGTTTTGCAATAATGACATTTTCACAAAGGTAATGTTTTAGATTTTCTGCAAGGTACAATTAAAACTGAAGCTCATAGTTCAAATGTTTGCCTGAACGTTGAAGTCAGGCTGCTCTTAGAGTAGTTAAGAATAACTTAAGGATATAATTAAGGTACCCATCATGTTGTAAATTAAGACCCAGTGCATGATGTGCTGAATACACAGTTATTACTTTGTAATACAAAATAATTGCTGCATTTCGTGCTCAGAATGTCAGAACTGTATTTTGTATTTACTTAGTTATTTTTCACAGCTTATCTAGCTACTTCAGTTTCGCTCTATTGTAGCCATGGTAGGGAACACAAAAATACTGTAACAGAAAAAAATGCCGTATCAGAACTGAAGCAGCAGCTTTTCTGAGATGAAATGGGGTTTGTTTTGCACTACATTTGTTTGCTTGAGCTTAACAAAATCTTTAGGGCTATAGAGTCTGAGACATCTGTACAGTTGTTGATCGCTCTGACATTCCCCTACATGATAGCCTGTAGGCAGGGCTGGCCTTTGGTCTACTGGTGACCTAGGCAAAAGTTCTCCACAGTCGCCCCCCAACTCCACCTGGTACCCCAGTCCTGGTATGCCTACAGCATCCAGATTACTAGAAAAGCACCCTTGCTAAAGCAGTGCCCTACGGAGCTGCCTAGTTGGCCTATAACTAAGGCCAGCTATGCCTGTAGGATCCTTTTCTATCCATTACTATCTGTGTGGCTCCTTGTTGAAGAGGGAATTATACAATGTCCAAATGTATCTCTTTGTAGTCTTGCTGCCTGTGCATGCTAAGGACCTGGCAGACCTGTACATGTTTCCATAGCCCTTCCTACTACTGGGGAAATACTGAATTTGGATCAGGAACAAATACTTGAAACTGTTAACCTTGGGGTCATTAGGTCCAGCCCCATGATGGGCTAGTTTCCTTAACTGTACACCTAGTGGTCACTGTGCTCTTCATGAACCAGCCTTCTCTGAGCCTGGGTCATTGCTGAAAAGCCTGTCAACCAGGTCTGCCTACCCAGTTAGTATGTACTAGATGACAGATTAATTTGAGCAGTAAAGAAAAAAATGTGAATAATAATTATAGTATGTACACACACACCTATTGACTATAAAAATACAATGTTCTGATTGATGCATTTCTGTGCCTGACATTGGCAGTTTTCATCCTTTCACTGGTTTATTGTTGGCAGATTTATGAAGACTATTTGTGACGGCATGTAACAGAAATTCAGAAAGACTAGACAATGCACACGTGTGTGTGTGTGTGTGTGTGTGTGTGTAATATACACATGCATGTGTATGGATTCACTTTATAATCATGAAATACTGAAATATCAAATTTCAGTTTCTCGAGGCTATAAAGCCAAAAACTCACAAACCCAAAAACCAAAACCACGAACGTCAGGAAAACACTACACCACACAAACACAAATACACCTACCTCCTGACACTACAACAAAGCAAAACACACACAGACACAACAAAACAAACACACACACCTACCCTTTCTACTGCATATAGGAAGATACAATTGTTCCTTGAAGACGCATTATATCAAGCTGTAATCTTAGAAGATTTATTCAACTTCCTTAAAAATGAAAATCCAGTTATTCCTCAGGTATTTGTGATTCCCAAAGTGCATAAGGATATACATAATCCACCGTGCAGAGCTATTATCTCACCCCAAGGTAGTAGTACCTCCCCATTAGGGGGTTTTATAACTAGATTATTCAAAGCTACAGTGTTTTCAATTGAGATTCTTGGGGTTTTCTGTCTAGGATAAGGCAAGCCTGCTACAGTGATAACAGCTGTTTTTCCAGTATGGATGTAGTTGATCTTTTTGCATCCATTCCCCACAGTGAGGGATTAGATCTATTTAGGGAAGCTATTACCAACCTTACCAGTTTGATTAGTAATGTCGCGGTGGTACGGCAGTAGCGTTGTTACCTCAAAGCTAGAGGTTCTCCCGTTCGATTCTCTGCTGGGCTTGGGAGTGTCTTCTCTGTGTAGTCTGCATGTCCTCCCCGGGGTTGGGTAGCGTTCGAAAGACATGCGTGCGTAAATGGGCATGCCTTCGTTGAAGGTTGGGCATCGAGCTGGCACCTCAGCGTTTCGTAAAAATCTACTGGCAATCATTAACAGTTCTGCTGTGGTGACCCCTTACCGGGAAAAGCCGAAAGACAAAGAACAACCAGTTTGAGTAGTACTATGGTGAACATTTCAGTGGATGTGATGGAAATGATTTTAACAAATTACTTAACCTTTGAAGGTAGTTTCTTTAGACAGATCAAGGGAGTAGCAATGGGGGCTAGTTGTGCCCCCGTTTATGCTAACCTTGTAATGTACTCATGGGAACAGAAGAATATTTTTATTTCTAGATTCCAAAGCAAGTGGGTGGTTTACGTACATTACCTTGACGATGTCTTCATTTTATGGAAAGACAACATGGTCAATAATAACGATACGATTCATTTTTAGGTAATACTTCTTCCTTCTTAAGATTCACTGCCACAATTTCAGACAACACCATTCATTTTCTAGATGTCACCCTAACTAAGGATTTGAACAGAAAAATGCTCACCTCTAGGATTTACAGAAAAAAATTACTTAGATGATCGCAGTCAACACCACAAACGCACAAAAAAGAACCTCTTTGAAGGCAGGTTAATGTGAGCAGTGAGAATGAGCTCTAGTTGGGACATGTTTAAAAGACAAATTTGTCTCATTAACATGTTTTCAGAGAGAGGTTATCCTAGAGATCTCATGTTTAGAATAAGCTGTGTGGTAGCTCAGGGTTTAAGCCACTTCTAGCAGCAGGGAAGGAGAATGTGAGCTTTCCCACTCCACAAGTTGATTGTGAATTTAATCACAATATGGTTTTACCTTTTGAAGATGGACACAGAAATTATGAATATAATGAAAAGGAACTGGGTGATTTTCATGTGACAAATGGTGACTTTTTTTAAATTATTGGTGTAAATCCAGGGTTTGAGTTTAAAATGGGAAAGAATTTAAAATATTTATTTGAACATCCAACACAAATTCATATATTTAATAGCAAGGGGACCAGTAAGTGTGAAAATTGTCCATAATGTAAATACATTTTTGAAGAATCATATTTCTGTCACTTGAATATGTCACAACCTATATTTTTTAAACATGGAAATTGTGCAACAAAAGGTTTAGTTTATTTAGCAATATGTATGACATGCAGCTATTATTACATAGGAAAAACTGAGAGACAACTTAAAAAACGTATTTACAAGCATGTTTATGCTATTATTAGTAGAAATGAAAACAATGCACTTTATAAGCATTCACTTGGCTGCCAGGGTTTTTCTAGATTTAAGTTTGCTATTCTTGACATTATTCAGAAAACAAATAGAGGTGGTTGGTGGGAATTGCAAATTGAAAAGAGTGAATTAATATGGCAATTAAAGCTTAATGAGACTACAGCACCAGAAATTAATGAACATATCTCGATTTTACCTGAGTTAAAAGACAAAGCTTTAAAAAGATAATTCAGAGCATATTTTTATATGTGTTAACATGTTTTTAACACATTTTTAGACATTGAAAGTTTTTTTAAGGAAATGTATTGCAATAATAGATTGATTCAATTGTTAATTTGATTGATTGTATTAGTTAGTGACAGCCTAGGATTGTGTTAATGTATTCTAATGAAGTCTTGGGACTAACCGAGATGAAAGGGCTTAATAAATTGTTTGTTCATGAAGTTTGGTGGAACTGCCTGTTTTTATATACTGCAGGAACCAGCCCTGCACTGTTGAGATTTGGGAACCACAGTTCATCTGATTATTTATTTATTTATTGTGTGTGTGTGTGTGTGTGTGTGTGTGTGTGTGTGTGTGTGTGTGTGTGTGTGTGTATGTCACACACACACACACACACACACACACACACACACACACACACACACACACACACACACAAAATCTGCTTTCCCTGTTTGGAGCATCTTCAAAGCATTGAGATCTGCATTCAAGTTTAGTAATAGAACTTTTAGAAGACTTCTGCAGAACTTTAATTTTGTTGTAAAATGTATGCTTTTTTGGGAAATACTCTCCCTCTGATATTTGTTCCACTGTTTGTATATTTAATTTTGAGAGGGATATATAGTATGCGGCTACTTCATTGTGGCTACAGTAGTCTTCGCTTGGTTCCTAGGAGATGGCTAGGCTTGTAAGGGCTCCCATTAGCCTAGGGAAGGGCTCTGTTTAACGTGAATAAGAAGCCTGTTACAAAGAAGGGTCAGTCTGTTGAGACATATATCTGTCTCTCCAGCATATTTTGTTTGAGTCACTGACTAAGTTTAGATCCCTAGATCAGTTGACCCTCATGTTTGACTTGTGGATGTGTAGCAGCTCCATCAGGGCTGGATTTGTGAGTTTCTTGTAGGTCAGACTTGGGTCACCCCTTAATAGTCAGTATGGTAGGAGACAGCTTGAAGAGATATGGCTTTTAGTCTGTCCACATAGGACATGTTGTTTATACCTTGTATTTTTTATGTGAGGAACCTCTGAGTTAGCTCCAGCTGCTATAAATGCCTAGTCAGGTACATGCCAAATAGCACATTGTACACTATTGGTCTAATGAGGGGTGAGTATAGTGGGACTATAATTTCCTTGGATCTGATTGCCATACCTTTACTTTAAGTTACACCACATAGAAGGACTTCCTCACCACTGTGGACGCATGGTGGTTAAAGTTCAGGCTACTGTTTATCTTTGTACTTGGATCTCTCACCTCTGAGTGTACTCTTAAGGGTGTGCTATTGATTATGTACTTTGCAGGGGTATTTGACTGTATGATACGGCATTTTTTCGCATTTAGTTTAGGCCAATCATTTGTCTGATCTAGATCCTCCTGAAGGATATCTAGATCATTGAGGTATTGCCCCCAGCTTGCAGTTATCGTCAAACTTTGTCATTCAGATGCCTTCCACATTAGACTTCACTTCAGAGAAATTATATTCAGAACAGGAGTGGTCCCAGCACTGAGCCCTGTGGCACATCACTAGTAACTGACCTCTTGCTGGATCTGGATTCACCCACGTGTCCTGCCCATGAGCCAGTTGGCTATCCATCTTGTGATGTAGTGGATTTATATCCACTTTATTCCTGAGTTGGGATCTGAGTTTCAAGTGTTCTCTTTCTTGAGATGCCAAGAGTGTTTTAACTATGAATGTTAGATTGTGGGCAAGAGTCAAAAACTAGCTGTCCCTAAATGTAAGGCCACTGTGTCCAGCACAATAGAGTCAAAGCTATATGTAGATGTAATGCCGCTGTGACCAGCACAAGAGAAGTACATGTAGATGTCGGGCTACTGTGCCCAGCACAGACAGCAAAAAATATAGTAGTTCATAATGTGAACACCCCCCCCAAAGAGTAAGCACATGCCACCAAGCAACATGTTGCTGTATATTTTTACCAGCTTTTGCAGCTCAAACAATATGTGCGAAAACCATAGTGTATTCAACATTAGTCATATTCATAGTGAACGTCTCCCAGGTGTGAATCACAGTTGACCAAAGAACAACAAATATTAAAGCAAATGCATCCATCACAAAATAAAATTCAGTGACTATAATGAGGCATAAAATATGTCCTCTGGAATGAAATGCTAGTTAATATTTGTAAGGCATCCTCAAACTGTTGAGGCAAACTGCATATAGCCTTGTACTTGGAATCTGAATATTGCTGGCTAGGAATATGGGCAGCTGAAACAGAGCATCCAGAACTGAAAGTTTCTAGTTGTATATAGTAGTATACTTGTGACAAAGCTATAGGAATTGTTATTGTGCACAACTTGCTGGTATATCAGGGATGGCAGCAGTAATCACAACTTGATATTATATATAAAATATGATATTATAGAATACAACGCCCCATTTAGTATGTTCCTCTCAAGACATCTGCAACAACTGGAAAGGCTGCAGAAATACCTCACTAAAAGAATCACAGGCCTAAAGCAGATGCCCTATTCTGACCACCTTAAAAAACTCCAGCTATACTCTGTCACATATAATCTACTCGGAGGCTATCTCTGCTTAACATGTCAAACCCAGAACTGTTGGACATGTTACACTTAAAGAAATCCCAATCCCTCATAGCCACACACTCCAAGGATCTAAACCTTGTCATCACAATAAACAAAACATGCTGGAGGGATAGGTTCCGACACAGAGACTCCCCAGACTCTGGAATAGACTGCCCATACATGTCAAGCAGAGTGCTTCTTTGGCCCTCTTCAAAGGAACCTTGATAAATGGATGGGAGAAAGGAAATTCACCCCGGGATCACGTCAGTCGCCCTGCTAGACAGGGGTCCAGGGAAGTAAATAGTGTGGGAAGAAATAGCCAGGGAATTGTTATGGCTAGGCTTGTATAGGCCCTAGGGCTGATAGCCTAGTACCAACCTATGGACCTATGATATGTAGCTTATCCATGAACGATCAGTCTACTGCAGGCCATTGAAGCAGAGAAAGGTTGCAGGTAAGAAATACAACACACAGCATCCTTGTTCTATATCATCAAACTTGACATCTCCAGTTGTAGTTACATTTGTGAATAGACATGTCTCTCACATTAAGCCATCGAGTAAGACACAATACAACACTGAGATTTCACATAGTCTACACTGTTCATCTTGTGTGAACTGAGACCACCTAATCCATCACACCATGCACTGAAAAGTGTTGAGTTTAATGTAAACAGAGCAGGGGATATGCCTTTTTAAAGTTATTTTCTGATGTTAGGATATACATCGCAGTATGTGATGAGCCAAGTGCCATGATGCATTTTTCACTTGTCTATTCTTATGATTATCAACCATTTTATTAAAAAGGTTAGTAAACTATTTGTTTTTGTTTTGTTAAACCACATCCAAAATAAATTTAGCATTTGCTGCTGTGACATTACCTTGGGGTAATGTGTGTTGCACCCATAGTGTTTTTAATGGGGCACCATCACATATGCATGTTGGTGCACCCATTACATTCCATGGACACAGCACCCATTTTTCCTACACTGCCACCATTAAGGTTAAAGTTTGCTGTTTTTCCTCTGATATCAGTGTATGGAACTCGTATTTTTAAAAGTGTTTTTCTTGTTGAAGTACAACAAGAAAATGCCACTGTAATGGGTAAAGGTGCACTGTTCAGCAGATTTTGCACTATATGTCATGGTGCAAATGTAAGATTAGAAAACACTGGAAAATCACTTTGACTACTACACAGAGCACATAACTTCCTGTGCCTCTGTATGCAGGTGCACATGGCACAGCAAAAACCGTCTAGGTGAAGGAAATGGGGAAAAATACATTTACAGCCTGCAGAGATATACACTGTAGTAACATAATGCAGGAGAAGTATATATGAAAATAAAATCCAGACAGACATTAACAGAAACACACAATGAGGATGGACTTGAACATCAGTGTATGTCACACTTTAGTAAAAAGTGCTTCATTCCCTGCAGATGCCTACCAGTTCAGCTGAAGGTGTGATGGACTGAGTATAGCTTGTTGTTCAGATGTAATATGCTTGATTAAGTTTTCACCACAATAGTGACTGAGTCCACTACTAACTCTGGATCTGGCTGATAGTGGTCCACCAGTGAAGGCTCTGTAGCATACAAGTTAAATGGTGTTGCATGGTCTACGTTTTCACCACAATAGTGACTGAGCCCACTGCTAACTCTGGATCTGGTTGATAGTGGTTCACCAGTGATTGCTCTGCAGCATGCGAGTTAAATGGTGTTAAGGATGTTTGCAGAGGTACAGCAATATCTGGCCATATGTGCTGATGCTTGCATCCTTGACTGCTTACTGTACAGGCAAGTCTGAGGTCAGTTCCCCATTCTGATGCCTGCTACCACACACACAGTTCCAGCACCATATAGTAAACTCTGATCATAAACAGGAGCAGGAGCAAGAACATTTTGAATGGCACTACAATAGTAGGGCTAGATATCCCAGCCTACTCCTGGGTGTACTTGTACTTCCTTCCTAACCACAGATGGCTGCAAATGAGGTGACAGCACAAATACATGGCAAGGTGTGAATGGCAAAAGAATGCCATACATGTCCACACATACTACAGCATGTGCACAATTGTAGCAGGACACTAGTTGTGGGCACCAACATTACAAGAAATAATGGATGTATACCATGCAATGTCATCTGTGTGTTGAGCCAGATTGACAGCTCATGTCGTCATAGGTTCATAGATTAGTACTAACTGCCCTTGCGAGCCATTTTAAGCCTAACCAATTGTCCCTTGTGAGACTCAACCCCGCACCTTGTGTTTGTAAGGCAAACACATTAACCATTAGGTCACCCTCCCAACCCCATTTGCATACAAGAGGTCTCACATTAGAAATGAATTAAGCAACCCTGTTAGTCTCTTGTACATTTATGAACGTCTTCCATCTCCATTTGCCTATTCTGCAATGAACTTGTGATTGCGTGCAAAATCGGATTAGCTTGTGTAGTCTCTGAAATACCCTGTGTTCTCCCTGCCTGAGGTGTAGACAGACTGACCAGCATGTCTTATAGCCACTTGATTTGAGTGCAGAAGAACCGTTCGTGCTGCTCATTTGCTGATGCCCAAAGACTTGTGATGATTGTAGATGAGGAAGGTGCAAAAGCTGCAAGTGCATGGATTAATGTACGTCTGTGGTTAACTTGACAAAGAATTGTTTTTTTTTTTCCTCCCTTTCTAGTGGGACACTTTTTTTAAACTGCTGATTTGTGTTTGCATACTTGCATGGTGTGCCATGTTTGCTGTCTGGGTGTTGCACGTTCTGCCATTTAACATCTGGAGGTGGCAACGGTTAACTGGAACACTACTGGAGCACTGTTCTCTGTTTTGGGAGAAGAAAAGCACTTGTTTTGTGAGTTATAACTGATGAGATTTTGTTTGAAATTGGATTATTAACTGCTATCACCCTATAAATAGGCCTACTCTGATGTTTTGAGGTGCTATGACTGGAGGTTTAGGGATTTGAATGAGTGGTTGAAAGAATGGGTAAAGACTGTATTAGCAAGAACTCTCTTCTTGAAAGGCAGAAAAGCATGGGATTAAGTGTCACTAATACCTACTGGTGACTGTTTATAGTATATCTATAATATGAAGATGTACCAAGGGGCACTGGGGTAATGGATTCCCACTAAGCAGGAGCCAGGGTTAACTTTTGAAATACTAGTGGTTATCACTAATTTGTGCTATCACTGTTGGCGTGACAACATAGCTTGAATGAATAGCCATTATAGCAGTGTTTTCCTCACTCCCTGTTTTGGTTCAACCTTGGTATATATGAGTAGTGGGTGTATGTGGAGTGCAGGGGGCTTATTATACTCCTGAATGCTGTTTGCTTACAAGAGGTCTTGCTAATCTGTGATTGCACTTAATGTGACAAAATCACAAATGAGGTTGGAGGGGGATTAGTATCATGGTTAAGGTGTTTAGTTTAGACTCTGGGTACAAGGTTTGATTCTCATCACTGAAGGGAAATTGGCTAGGCTTAAAATGGCCCACAAGGGCAGCTAGCCTAGTACCTGTCTATGAACCTATGCCTATGTTGTATGCATAATCATACATTGCTTTCTGTAGTATTATATATGTACATGTTAGAGGATTACAGTGTATCTGTATGTAAAGCAGCATAGCTATCTGTATGTATATTGTTTGGATATGCATCATTTGAATGTATATGTCAGGTACACAAACCATTACCTGAAGTAATAATGCCTTTCTTTTTCTATCAACTTTGCAAACATTGTGACCCAACAGTTTAACTGCAAAGTTCCAAACAGTTTGGAAATGAAGGTCATGCCTATTTTTTACTGGCTGTTTGCATGTAGATACTGCATTGATTGACGACATGATGGGAGTCTGAGCATGTCATTTAACTGAGCAGTAATTTTGGGTTACCTCTGGAAAAGAATCATTTCTGTTTAGTAGGCTACTGGGTAACAAAGAAGTAAAAATACTGAAAATTATAATGTTTAGAAAATGATAGGTGAGAATAGGGCTACTAGCCTAGGGTTTAAGGATTATGAATGATATGCTAAAATATATTGTTGTATTTTTGGGGCTTATTGCACACAGTTACTTGTTTTTAATGAGCCTGTTTAAGTAAAACAAGCCTTTATTTGTT